>NW_020450580.1:165140-232440 GCF_003343035.1 Apteryx rowi
GCGGCGGGCGGCCCCCAACCGGCACCCGCTGTTCCCGCAGTACAACTACCAGGCGGAGGTGGCGGAGAACCAGCCGGCGGGCACGGCGGTGGTGGCGGTGGCGGCCCAGGACCCCGACGGCGGCGAGGCGGGGCGGCTGGTGTACTCCATGGACGCGCTGATGAACAGCCGCTCGCGGGAGCTCTTCAGCATCGACCCGCGCGCCGGGCTCATCACCACCACGCAGGCCCTCGACCGCGAGAGCATGGAGCTGCACTACTTCCGCGTGACGGCCGCCGACCACGGGGCACCCCGGCTCTCGGCCACCACCATGGTGGCCATTGCCGTGGTTGACCGCAATGACCACGACCCCGTCTTCGAGCAGAGCGAGTACCGGGAGACCATCCGGGAGAACGTGGAGGAAGGCTACCCCATCCTGCAGCTGCGGGCCACCGACGTCGACTCGCCGCCCAACGCCAACATCCGGTACCGCTTCGTCAACGAGCGGGCCGCCCACGCCGTCTTCGAGATCGACCCCCGCTCCGGCCTCATCACCACCAGCGGGCCGGTGGACCGGGAAAAGATGGAGAGGTATTCCTTGGTGGTGGAGGCCAACGATCAGGGGAGGGAGCCGGGGCCGCGGTCTGCCACCGTCAAGGTCTACATCACGGTCCTCGACGAGAATGACAACACCCCGCAGTTCAGTGAGAAGCGCTACATAGTCCAGGTGAGGGAGGACATACGGCCCCACACGGAAATCCTGCGCGTCACCGCCACGGACTTGGACAAGGACAACAACGCACTGGTCCACTACAACATCATCAGCGGGAACAGCCGGGGCCAGTTCTCCATCGACAGTGTCACCGGGGAGATACAGGTGGTGGCCCCACTGGATTTCGAGGTGGAGCGTGAGTATGCCCTGAGGATCCGGGCTCAGGATGCGGGCCGCCCTCCCCTGTCAAATAACACCGGCATGGCCAGCATCCAAGTGGTGGACATCAACGACCATGCCCCCATCTTTGTCAGCACCCCTTTCCAAATCTCCGTCCTGGAGAACGCCCCCCTCGGCCACTCTGTCATCCACATCCAGGCTGTGGACGCGGACTATGGCGAGAACTCGCGCCTGGAGTACAAATTGACGGGAGTTTCAGCCGACACTCCCTTTGTGGTGAACAGTGCCACAGGGTGGATCACGGTCAGCGGGCCTTTGGACCGGGAGCTGATAGAGCACTATTTTTTTGGGGTGGAGGCTCGGGATCATGGCTCTCCGTCTTTATCCGCCTCTGCCAGTGTCACCATCACTGTCATGGATGTCAATGACAACCGCCCTGAATTCACCCAGAAGGAGTACTTCATCCGCCTGAATGAGGATGCGGCTGTGGGGACCAGTGTCCTCAGTGTCACGGCAATCGATCGGGATGTGAACAGTGCCATCACCTACCAGATCACGGGAGGCAACACGCGGAACCGCTTCTCCATCAGCACGCAGGGTGGGGTGGGGCTCATCACTCTCTCCCTGCCACTGGACTACAAGCAGGAAAGGCGCTACGTGCTCACTGTGACGGCCTCTGACCGCACCCTGCGGGACAACTGCCATGTTCACATCAACATCACTGATGCCAACACTCACAGGCCCGTGTTCCAGAGTGCCCACTACTCTGTGAGCATCAATGAGGACCGGCCTGTGGGCAGTACTGTGGTGGTAATCAGTGCCACGGATGATGACGTGGGGGAAAACGCCCGCATCACATACTACCTCGAGGACAATGTCCCTCAGTTTCGCATTGATCCAGACTCTGGGGCCATCACTTTGCAGGCAGAACTGGACTATGAGGACCAGGTCACCTACACGTTGGCTATCACGGCCAAGGACAATGGGATCCCCCAGAAAGCAGACACCACCTATGTTGAAATCATGGTGAACGATGTGAATGACAACGCCCCCCAGTTCGTCAGCACTCACTACCAAGGTGTGATCTCCGAGGACGCACCTCCCTTCACCAGCGTGCTCCAGATCTCTGCCACCGACCGGGATGCCCACACCAATGGGCGGGTGCAGTACACTTTCCAGAACGGGGAGGATGGGGATGGAGACTTCACCATAGAGCCCACCTCTGGGATCATTCGCACTGTCCGCAGGCTGGACCGCGAGAATGTCCCTGTCTACGAGTTGACTGCGTATGCTGTGGACAGAGGCATCCCTCCTCAACGAACGCCTGTCCATATTCAGGTTACCATTCAGGATGTGAATGACAACGCCCCCGTCTTCCCTGCAGAAGAGTTTGAGGTCTTGGTGAAGGAGAACAGTATTGTAGGCTCTGTTGTGGCCCAAATCACAGCAGTCGACCCGGATGAGGGACCCAATGCCCAGATCATGTACCAAATTGTGGAAGGCAATATCCCTGAGATATTCCAGATGGACATCTTTTCTGGGGAGCTCACAGCCTTGATAGACCTGGATTATGAGACAAAACCTGAGTACGTGATTGTAGTACAGGCCACCTCTGCCCCTTTGGTCAGCAGGGCCACTGTCCACATCAAACTCATTGACCAAAACGACAACAGCCCTGTTCTCAAGAACTTCCAGATCTTGTTTAATAACTACGTGTCCAATAAATCCAACACCTTCCCCTCTGGGGTCATAGGGAAGGTCCCGGCTTATGACCCAGATGTGTCTGACCGCCTCTTCTACACGTTTGAACGGGGAAATGAGCTGCACTTGTTGATTGTAAATCAATCGAGCGGGGAGCTGAGGCTGAGCCGTAAATTGGACAACAATCGTCCACTTGTGGCCTCCATGCTGGTGACTGTCACAGGTAGGGTGCGAAAAATTTTAAAATGCCTGCACTAGTGTGATACCTTCTGGGGGCTTTGCATGGTTCTCCTCAGGGAGCCCATTCAGCATCTCAGGGGGGTTAGGGACTAGCAACAACATTTGGATTCGGAGATGCTTCAAATCAGGAAATATTGGATGGTCTGGGAGTTGTAGAAGTGGGGGGGTGCGCTCTAGGAGAGCGTTTTGTAAGGGGACTGAGGTTGGTGGTGGTCTGTAAGAACAAAGCATCGTTATTCAGCTACAAGGATTGTCTGTAGCTGCTAGTGAGACACCTTTGGAGGTGCTGTCGCTGGTGAAGCCGTGATGTGTGCCATCAGATGCTGGCCAGGGAAGCAGGCTGGCCCCGGGGTGGCTAAGCTAGCTGCTCCTCCTTGCTGCTGGTCCAGGGATTGGTGTGCTGCTTTGCTCCCAATCCCTGGTGACTTCTCCCTGCCAGGACCAAGTGTGCTCGACCCTGCTGGGGAGGGGAGGGATTGAACTGGGGTGTGGAGAGAGCCCCTGTAAAAATACTCTTCCGTTGGAGGGTGTCACTACCAACAAACAGTTCGGATCCAAATTCTGGAGTATGGTTATGGCAGCTATTGAGGGCTGTGGTTTCTGGTGTGGCTTCTAAAATTTTCTGAATCCAACTTAGTGTTACAGAAGGCAACTGTAACAAATCTCAAAGAGGTGCTTAAAGCTCTCGCATCATGCGTGTCGCTGGAGTATCCGAATGCAGATGCTAACAACAACTCCCTGAGGTGGCTTTGGGAAGTGTTATAGTCCCCTCCAGCCAACCTGAGGGCAGGGCAAGGATGGACCTTGTCTGTGAGCAGTGGGGTTTGGACCTGGAGTTTCCTGTTGCCTGAGCTTTGCCTTCACCGCGAGCCTTTCTTTGCTTGCGGACGCGCGTTCTGAAATGGAGGCGTCAGCGCAGCCCCCGAACCGGAGTGACTTTGGGGGAGGGAGGGCGAGAGCCCCTCTTTGCAGGTGCCGGGCACTGAATTACCAAGAGTGCCTGGGGCTGTACGTGAATCCCGGTCTCCCCTGACCCTTGGCTACCAGCTGACCTCCCTTTTCACCATCTCTTTTTCTCTGGCTTATTGAGCGAGGGGAAGGTTTCTGTCAAAAACCGGAGTGTGGATTTTAGGTGGGGATTTGGTTGGAGCTGTCCAGCACAGGCAGCACCGCTCAGCAGTAGCCTGGGATTCTTTGGGGGTTAATTGTAACCGCGGGGCAGGCGGGCGTCGGGTGCAGATGCACACATGCTGATTGCTGGAGATGGGGGGTGGTTTTGACCTTTCCAGCTTCTGCCTGAGTGTGTTTATGCAAGCCCTGCCTCCTCGCGCACTTAACCCTGCACAAAGGCAGGAGAAAAGCACGTCCCGAAGTCCTGCGTTGAGCTGCCTTACAGCAAGAGGGCCCTTGCAATTAGAGTGTCGTCATCTTCCAGTGGGAAAGGAGACTAGGAGAGGTGCGCTTGTGAGGGAGAGGAGAAGGTGGAAGGGAAAGAGCTGTGCTGGGCAGAGGGGCAAGCGCAGGGGAAAATGGGCCTTTTGTTGGCTTTGATAGGAGCTGGGGAGGTGGAGATCAGGTTTGTTCTTTATTTATTTATTGTTAGAAGCCCCATCAGCCTCCCAGCTGGCAGCCCTGTCTGCCCTCCCATCATAGCTGTGCACAAGAAGAGGTCGGGGGGGCAGTTTTGCAGAGCTGGTGGCCAGGAAATTCGGACCTGGTTGGCTGCATTGTTCATTCAGTGTCAGCCTGCTCGGAAGCACGTTCCTTCTGCAGGAGCCCGGCAACAATAGCACGTAGACGGGGGACCGAGAGTCAGCATCTGAGGCATGGGGTAGTCCAAGGAGGGAGCAGCTTCTCTGCCCGCCTGTGGGTTTTACGGTCCATTTGAGGCAAGCAGAGCCTGCAGCATAGATGGATCCTGCAAAATCACAGGGCAAGCGGCCTTTCTGATTCCCATCTCTGCTTGGCTGCGAGCTGTGTTTGTCCTCAGCTCAGGCTCATAGTGGCAGGGAAGTCTTGGGCAATCGCAAACCAGTATGATTCCAGTGGGACTGGCAGGCAGTGAAACTGGCCCCAGCTCCTTGTGGGCACAGGAGCACCTGTGTCTGCTAAAAATTGCTCTTGGCCATTGAGGATGCAAGCAGTGGGGTAGTGGGGCTGCGCCTGTGGTGAGCAGCATGGTGTGAATCTGGTGTGTTGTGTGAGCCTGGCATTGTGTCGGCTTGCAACCTTCCAAGACGGGCTTAAAAGGGCCAGACCGTCGGGCTGGTGGTGAGGGTTGAGGCCCAGCAGTGCTCGGGCCGTGGTTGCTGTGCTGCCCTTGTTCCCCTTGAGCTCTTCATGCACAGCCTCCCCCTAGGCCCAGAGTCCAAGAGCTTGTCCCCGGCGTTTGTACCTTCCCCGCTTCCGTGCTGACCTAGGCCCCTCTTGGCTAATAGGTGGGTTTGATCTCCAGATCTTGAAAGGTGACCCAGTTATCCAAGATGTGTCTCGCTTTAAATCTCGGCCTGGCGATAAGACCCCCCTGGAGCACATCTGTCCCGACTCCTATGTCTGAACATGTCAGATCCTTCTTTTCAAGTCAGAGAAGGGTCCCAGGGCTGCCTTTGCCCTTCACAACTTGTTCATTTTGCTTCTCCTGAGAGGCCTTATCTTGGGAGCTTCCTCCCCTGTTAGGACCATCACAGCAGAAGGTGCTGACCACAGAGAAGGGTGGATTTTGGTTCTTGGTTAAGAAATGGCTTTGGAGTCTTCTTGGTTATAATATTTTAATCTCTTGGTTTTTAGAGTTGACAGGAGAGGGACACTTGCGTTCTGTGCTCTTTGAGAGCAGCCTAATTTAATTCTGAGATCTCTTCATCTGTCATAGGATCATCAAAACCTTGAGAGATCTGTCAATGCCCTTTGGGAAATGGTGAGCAATGTTCACCTCACCCCTACCAGTCTCTTTGTTTTACTCTTTCCTTCTTTTATGACTAGGCATTTTGTTACTCCTCAGCCCCAAATTTGAAAGTCACCCTTGTCTGTGCCTGTGTCACCATCACCGTCCCTGCAGTGGCTGGTTGGGGTGTCACAGGGCTGTGGCCTTGCGCTCTTCCCTTAGATAGGCTTTTGCTCTCTAACGCTGTCTCTGCTGCTCAGAAGAGGCTAGGCAGCAATCCACTGGAGCCCATCTCTGATCTCCTAATCCCTCTGCATGGAATGCAGGGGCCTGTTCTCCTCCTTGGGGGTCCTGCTGCTTTGTTCTTTGAGCTGAGCTGCCTTGTTCCTGTTCCCTGGGGCTTCTCCTAGAAGTGCACTTCCCCTGGGCCCAGCCCAAGCCCTTTTGGGGAGGCCTGTGTTTGCTTTCCTGCTGGACTAAGTGAAGGTCCCTCCAGAAGCTTGTCCTTGTGTTTGCTTTTTCCCCACCTGCACAGAAGGGTCCCTTGGTGATGCTTGGATATGTCAGGGAAATGACTGCCAGCTCTGTGGTCGGCAGAGGCGGTCACCAGGCTCGGCGGCTGGGACAGACTCAAATCTCTGCCTGTGACTTGGGGCTGTTGAGATGGGAGTGTTGGCCAGGGCTCTATCTGGTAAGTCAGATCCTCTGGGAGCGTGGGGAGACAGAAGAGATGGGGAATCGCCCTGGAAGACCCAGAAGACCATAGCACAGCCCGCACTGAGCGGTGATTGCTGACTCTGCTCCCTCTGAGGGGTCTCCAGCGCTGGCCTGAGAGTTTTGCTCCATTCCCAGGCAGTTGGCGCGGGCAGCGCCCAGGCATCCCCGCTGTATAGGGGCGCTCGGGTGGCTTTGACCATGCAGCAGCGGGTGCCTCAGGCCTGATCAGGCTGGGAAGCAACGGCTAGGGATCCCTGTCCCCATGTAACGGTTGTGTGTGTGGGGAAGGACAGCGAGGGAGGCAGCTGGGTGTGACGAAGCAAGGAGGGGTTGGGGGGGAGGATTGGAGGAGTCCAGGACAGCAGCCCATCCCAGGCTGCCTTGCCACCCTTCTCCCCGGGGAGCAGGGAGAGTCTGTAGCCCATCCCGCACTCCGGGGAGGGCTTGCTTGGACCTCTTCCTTCTGTAGCTGTCCCTCTTGCTTTTAAGACTGGTAATTGTCAGTCTTGGAAGTGCAAACATGATGACCCGGTGCTGCTCAGCACCAGGGTTAGAGCCTCTTGTGCCCCTTCTCCCTTCTCCTTTCTCTGTAGGCATGTTTCCAGGACACCTTGCTCTGCTGCATGAATATTCACCAGGCACCAGCTCTCCAACCACAGGATTTAATCAGAAAGGCTGAGCATTTGTGATTAAAATGCCTCCCAGGGGGGGTCAGTGCCTCCAGCCAGCTTTGGGTTCTCTTTGGTGTTTTTTTTTCTTGTTTTCAGAGGGTCATTTTCTTAACCATCTGCTTCCCTGTGCGTGGTGCCGATGGGGGAGGCAGCCCTGGGTGCCAAGCCAAGGGTGGGCAGCAGGTTATGGGGGAGCTTACAAGGGAGGGCCCTGGGGCTGGACCCTGTGCTGCCATGGGGCCTTGGCCTGCCCATGTGGAGGGGGTGACTCCAGCTTGTGGCAGAGCCCCTTGTCTGGGGTGAGGGAGCTGTCTGGCCCGAGGACTGAAAGGTGGCCCTGGCATGGGACCCAGCTGACATGCCCTCGTAGCACAGGGACAGCAGGCAGGGAGGGGAGTCTGGCACCCGCCGCTAGGATCCACACCAGGGAGACCTTTGCTGACCAGCCTGGCTCCCTCTGGTGCAGCAGGGCATCTGAGAGAGGAGACATCCCCTCTGAATGATAGCCCCAGCAGCTCCAGGCCTGTTGAGTGCCGGCGGCGCCCCGGGCCTTTTGCACCCTGCTGCCAAGCAGAAGGCGTGAGCAGATGTTGGGCAGCAGCTGTGGCCTGTGGGGCAGGCCTGTCTCATCGCTGCTTCCTCGCCCTCCAGGTCCATTGATCCTGGGATTGCCTCTTGTTTCTCCCTCCTTGATGCTGCTGCAGGGGTTTTGGTTGCCTCTCCACCACGCTGGTCCTCTTGCCCTGGCTCACATCATGGAGCAGGGGGGCATAGCAGTGTTATCCCAGGCTTCCAGGGAAAGGAGCGTTTGGGCTTTCCTGCTGTGGCCTAGGCAGTGCCAAAGGTGTTGGGCACCCTGCAGCCCACCCTCTTCTCAGGCCACAGCCTCCTTGCTCCTTGGAGGCTTTGCTGGCCTCTGGCCTGCCCCAGAGCTCAGCATCACATTAGCGGAGGCCTAATAACGGCCATAAATCAGACGGGCATCTGCCTGCCTATTGACTGGCGCTGAGCAGCCCTCAGAGGGAGCAAAAGGTGCTCCCCTGGGCCTTGCTCCTGCTTCCGGATGAAACCATTTGCTGGAGGTGAGAGAGTGGGAGGCAGTCGGGATCCGACCGAGCTTCGTGCTCGCCTGGGCCAGACAAGCAAACTGTGAGGGGCGGATGAAGGCTGGTGGTTAATCTCTGCTCACTCTGTCCTGCTCCCTCCGTTTCAGAGCAAGCAAAGTGCCACGTGGGAGGAGGTTTCTCACCTTACTTCCACGCGAGATTAAAGTGGTTTGATTTCAGAGGGAAGCAACCCCCCTTCCTTCAGGAGATTAGCTCCTGGGTGACTGTATAGGCTTTCCCTGGCGGCCCCAGCCCTGTGCAAGCCTTATCTCCAGAGCTCCAGCACCGACGCGGAGGCTGGCGCTTGTGCTGGAATTTGCAGGGTCTCTGGAAAGCTTTCACCTTCTAAAGATAGGGGGGAAAAAAGAGAGAGGGGGAGGGAAAAAAGGGAGACATTTCAATCTTTAAATCCTCCTGCACTGCAAACTTCAAACGGGGCTGAGGGAAATCAAAAGGCGTTGCAGCATGGCAGCCGCGGGGGGAGAGGAGCGATACAGGCCGCTTTGCACACGAGGCTGGGAGCTGTGGGATGGGCAGGGGGATAGAAGGTTGGTGTTTAAACCCTCCAGCCCTTCATCTCCTTCTCGTCAGGAGACTGGGGCTCACGCGGCTGCCAGGAAGCCTGCTGCCGCCTGTGCCAAACTGCACTGTGCTGCGTGAGATGGAGCAGTGCTGCGTAGCGGCTGGCCTGCGTTTGCCGAACTTGTTTCACATCTGACCTCAGCGCAGTCTGGCCTTGGCTGCCTGGTGGTGACAGCCTGGTCTGTTCGTCTTCCCCGTGCGGCCTGGTAGCAGTGCTCGTCTGCCACAGACAACGAGCAGGCGTCCGGGTTACGTCTGCGCGCAGGACTGACCACGGCTTCCTAGGGAAATTGGGAATGTGGTCATATCTGTCTTTCTGTCTCCCTCCCATGTTGGCTGGTGTTGGCCACATTCGCAGCAGGGTATGACTCTCAACGATAGCGGCATCATCTGGGTTTCTGGGAGCTGGATAGGTGGGGTGAGGAGGTAGGTCCGAAATTGCATCGCTGCTGCAGTGGGAGCAGAGTGGTTGTCTGTCCTGGCTGGCACTGTGTTGCCTGACCAACCCGCATGCGTACAGCGCCAGCGCCTCTCGTCCAGCCGGGAGCTCGGGGATGGGGGAGCTGAGGGCTGGTGTCGGGGCGCAGGGGGAGACCGGAGGTAGCACGAGCCTGGGCCCGCGAGGAGGTGCTGCGTTTCTGCAGCCCTCGTGCCCGGGGGTGGCACCTCCACCCCAGAAGCAGCTGCCTTTTGTGGCAGCGCAGGGGACACAAGCAAAGGGGTACCGAGGTCACAGGTGTGACTTGCTGGTAGCCATGAGACTGTGCGAAGCTCAGCTGGTCGCCGGGAGCAGCGCTGGGCCAGGAGGCAACGCCTGGGGCTCGCAGCAGGCCCAGCTGCCGGCTTTCACTAGCCAGGTGGCTTTGCACAGACTGCCCTCCTTCCCTGGAGCTCATCACTGTGGCTTCCTAGGGTCTGGTCTCCTGAGTACGGGGCATGCTGGCACATTGGTGGGCTTGACATTGGGGGGGAAACTGCTGCTAACAGCCAAAATCCTGGAAGAGGACAGGCCGGCAAGTTGGCAAGCTGAGTGTGCGGGGGTGTGTGCCTGCACACACCCACGCGTTCGTGCCTCGGAGACCGCTCGCACGGTACAGGATCCCAAGGGGGAGGGAGTTTGTTTCCAAGGAAAATAAAGATTAAAGAGAATTAAACAAACTGGAGATGGGACAAGGGAAGAAGAGATGGGGAGCAGATGGTGAGAAAGGGGGAAGCAGGGAGACAGGCAAAAAGCCGTGGAGACCCTGGGGGAGAGAGGAAAGAAAAGGCAGGAAGAGAGCGCGGGAAAGGCAGCACAGGGGAGGCAGGCAGGGGAGGTCAGGGCATTGCAGGGAAGTAAAACACCCCAGGCCTTGGCATCGGCTCCTGTGTTTGCTCAGCCTCCTGCTGGGCCTCCCTTCTGCCCATTTATTTCCAGCATCTTTGTTCATGGGAGCTCAGTTTGCTGCCTAGATCCAGAATGGGGAAAACCTGAGAGTTATCTCAGTGGAGAGCCTGAGGTGTGGGAGAAAGTGTAACCACACGGAGAACTCGCCCTTGAGCCCAGCGAGGTGAGGGCGGGTGGCAGCCTGCTACCCTCCCTGTGCCATGGTTCCAAGCTGCCTCCAAGCTACAGCTGCCCTAGCCAAGGTCTCGGGCCTTTCGGGGATGCACTGGGCTGGGAGGCCCTGCCCCGGGGTGGGAGGGAGGAGGATCTCCAGAAAAGACCTGCAGCGTGTCCCTGTTCCCTCCTGCAGACGGGATCCACAGTGTGACAGCCCAGTGTGTCCTGCGGGTGATCATCATCACGGAGGAGATGTTGGCCAACAGCATCACGGTGCGGCTGGAGAACATGTGGCAGGAGCGCTTCCTATCCCCGCTGCTGGCCACCTTCCTGGAAGGGGTGGCCACTGTGCTCGCAACACCCAAGGAGGATGTCTTCATCTTCAACATCCAGAATGACACGGACGTGGGTGGCACGGTGCTCAACGTCAGCTTCTCAGCCCTGGCGCCGCGGGGCGGGCACTACTTCAGCTCGGAGGAGCTGCAGGAGCAGCTGTACATGAAGCGCATGGCACTGACAGGCGCCTCCATGCTGGAGGTGCTGCCCTTCGACGACAACGTCTGTCTGCGGGAGCCCTGCCAGAACTACATGAAGTGCATCTCCGTCCTCAAGTTCGACAGCTCGGCCCCCTTCATCGCCTCCCCCTCCACCCTCTTCCGGCCCATCCACCCCATCACCGGCCTACGGTGCCGCTGCCCTCAGGGCTTCACTGGGGACTACTGCGAAACGGAGATCAACCTCTGCTACTCCAACCCCTGCCTCAACGGTGGGGTCTGCACCCGCAAGGAAGGGGGTTACACGTGTGTCTGCCGCCAGCCCTTCAGCGGTGAGTGCTGTGACTGGGGCACGGGTGGGGGCTCCCTGGGTGAGCTGGTCTCCTGGGGTTGCTGTCTGTCCCGGGCAGCTTCTGCGTCGGGGTGGACGGGAACTGCGAGGTCAGGTACTTCGCACAGGACTGGATTTGTGTGATGTGGCCTGTCCTGGAGCTCGGGGCAGTTTACGCCGCGGCAGGGCGCTCTCCCCAGCCCGGCTGCGGGTGACGGAGCCCCTCGCTGCCTGCCGAACCGCAGAGGTCCAGCACTGCTCCCTGCGCTCGGTGTTTCCATGGTGCTGGATGCACAGGGCTGAGGTTGCTATAGAAATGTGTCTCGTAAGTAGGTGGCACGGAGGACTCTTGGGGGCCCTGGCTACCACCTCCCCACCAGGACAGCTTTGTCCACGGAGCAGGAAGACAAAGCTGTGCCTGGACTGAGATACATGAGACCGGGACTGCCCGGGGCAGAGCTGTCACAGGGAGCTGGGGGTGCCAAGGCAGAAACGCCTGGCCCAGGGGAGAGCACTGGGGAGCTGAGAAGGGATCTTGGCTCTCCCGATGACTCTGGTCTTGCTTGGCAAGGGCTGGTGCTCTTGGGGTCCTTATGTTTAACTCCGGCAAACCCACCATTTGGGATGGGGGAGGCTGGGCCCAGCTGCCCCACCAGGGAGGATCTGATGCAGGTGGGCAGAGACCAGTTGTGGGTGAATCCCTGGGGGGGAAAGCCAGTGTCTTCTTGCCCCAAGCCCCCACCAGGCTGTGGAGACCTGTGCCTGTGGCTGGCTACTGTCAACCAGGGGCAAGGGAAGGTGGCCTGTGGCTACGGGGAGGGAGCAGCCCTGCCATGCTCTCCCCGCCAGCAGGCACCGTGCAAGGCAGGGGAGCGCGGCAGCAGATGGCTGCGGTGGAGCTGCTCTCCCGTTGGTGGCTCCTGGTGAGATAAGCAGAGTCAGTGGTAATTAACCCCCGGCATTTGAAGCGTGAACAGCCATTAGCAGAAGGGTTAATGAGCTCGTTTCCCTGTCACTTCATGCTGTCTCCGCATCCTCCCCGTGTGCCACTGAGCAAGTAATGGGAGCAGGGCCTGGGGCGTAGGATTGCAGCTGAGCAGTTCTCCGCGCACTTTGGGATTGGCACGGGAAAAGAGGCTGGCTGCACTGCCATCTGGATAGCTATGGAGATCAGCCCGTCCAGAGGCGCTTTGGATGGGGGGAGCCAACCCTTGGCTCGTCCTCACCTCTCCACCCTTAGGACTCTGCCCAGCCCTGTTGTGACCAGTCCTCTCCTGTCCCGTTCTCACATCATCCTGGTCCAAACTTGCTCCTTCTGCTGGAGTTGGGGTCCCATCCAGCCCAGGTGCGAGGGCCTCCCATTTCGCTCCCCCACCAGGCGAGAACTGCGAAGTGGACAGCCGCTCGGGGCGCTGCACGCCCGGCGTGTGCCGCAACGGGGGCACCTGCACCAACGGCGCCGACGGGGGCTTCCGCTGCCAGTGCCCGGCGGGCGGCTTTGAGGCGCCGCTCTGCGAGGTGTCCACGCGCTCCTTCCCACCGCGCTCCTTCGTCATGTTCCGGGGCCTGCGCCAACGCTTCCACCTCACCCTCGCCCTCTCGTGAGTGCTCTCCCTCCGCCGCGTCTCGCCCCGTCCCCGTGCTGCGATGCCGCCCTGTGCGGTTTGCGCTGGCACGTGCTGTGGGAGAGCGGGGATTTCTGCCCGCTCCCGGTGCACGCCCTGCTCCTTCTCTCGCCCCAGGTTTAGCACTCTGGAGCCCAGCGGCCTCCTGCTCTACAACGGGCGCCTGAACGAGAGGCACGACTTCCTGGCGGTGGAGATCATCGAGGGGCAGCTCCAGCTGAAATACTCCACAGGTAGGCTTGGCCCTTCGCGTTACGGGATATGGGCCATGGGATCTGGGGAAGGCCTGCTCCGAGCCAGCCGAGCTCAGTGCTGGCCTCGAGTGCCATGGTAAGGGAGATGTGGTTGGGGGGTCACTGCTCAGGTTGTCTGTGGCACCCAACAGTCCCGTCCTGCTCCTGCAGACTGAGCCGACAGCGCGCTGCCTTTGCCACTTTGCTCAGCCTCCCTGCCCCGGCCCTCGGGACAGAGAGGAGCCGGCGGTGGCTGTGCCTCTGCCTTTCTGCCCCGTTCTCTGTCACTGGGAGCTTCGCCTCCTGCCTTGCTCCGAGCCAGTCGGGAGACGAGGACCCTGTTGGGAGGGTGTTCGTTGTCCCTTCAGCCCCAGCCCCGCTGCATCGTGCCACTGCTGTTCCTGCTGCTGGCTTCCTGAAGGGCGTCAGGATGAGCTGCCGGGAGTGCTGGGCCCTCATGCTAATGCCTAGGGTTCCCCTCCTGCCCTGGGGGGCGGCGTTGCTCTCCTCTCCCCCTACACAGTGCCACATGGCCATCCTGTCACTGCCCTGGCTCTGCTGAGCTCCTCAGGGTTCAGCCCAGCAGCAAGTAGGTGGCCGGGAAGATTATGTATGAGGGAGGTTTCTCTTCCAAGGCCTCTGCTGGAAAAATAGCAAGCTGGAAAGCAGTGCCAGGTGGGTGACTGATGACAGGGACATCCCCTGCACTGATATTGAGGTCCTGTCTATCAATTGGAGGGAAGGAGACTGACAGCATTCAGCCAATGGCTCGGCTGGAGCGAACAGAGCCTCTTTCTGCTGATAAATTGAGGGGGTTTGTCCAGGGAAGGACTGGGATGATGAGGCATGGGGAAACCGTCCTGGGGGTGGAGTGAGGGGGCTCTGCAGGGGCCGAGGGCTGGCGTGGGGCTGGACGCGCGATGCCAGGCACCCCAGATGGCAGCCAGCGAAGTGCAAGGGATTCAGCCTGGACCACGACAGCTGTCCTGGGACCCTGGGGGCTGCTAGCTGCCATCCCAGGGCTGTGGTTTCCCTCCTGCCCTGTTCCTTGCACAATGCCACGTCGGGCAGGGACAGTGCGCCGAGCCTGTGTCTCTGAATCCCTTCCGTGTCCCCGTGTGAGGCTGTTTGCAGTGCGGCCTGTTTGTAAGAGGGGGCAGCGCATCCAGAGGGCTGCCCAGCTTCCCTCAGCATTTAATCCCTGTCCCGGCAGGAGAGTCGAGCACGGTGGTGAGCCCGTACCTGCCTGGGGGTGTGAGCGACGGGCAGTGGCACACGCTGCAGCTCCACTACTACAACAAGGTACGTGTGCCCCTGCCTGTCCCCCCACGTGCGTGGGTCTCTCCCTGTGGGGCCATGTGCTTTGTGTGGCACGAGTGGCTCTGATCCTCCTTTTCTCCAGCTCTGCCCCATGGGGTAGGCAGAGCCCGTTATCTGTCCCCTGTGATGGATGTGGGGAGGACACAGCTGGGCACAGAGAGGAATTAGCCCTGAAGACCAGGCTTGGAGGCTGCAGAAATGTGCTCCGTGCCCTCAGCAGTGGCTGTCTCCAGCCCTGCTTGCTCTGCTTGGCCAGAGACTTCCCTTGGGGTTCGCTTGTGCGTGTGGCAGCGGAGCGGTGCCTGGGCTGCAGCCCCGTCCCTGCTGTTGTGTGAGGCTGTCTGGTGGGGGGACGTGTGCTGCTAACGTCTGGCGTTTGGTTTCAGCCCAAGGTCAGCGCCCTGGGGGTGGTGCAGGGCCCCTCCAAGGACAAGGTGGCCATCCTGACAGTGGACGAATGCGACGCCTTGGTGGCCCTGCAGTTTGGCAGCGAGATTGGGAACTACTCCTGTGCTGCGGAAGGTGTGCAGTCCAGCTCGAAGAAGTGAGTTCCTCGGGGATCTGCTGGGCACAGCTGCAAGGGGGGGAGGAGCAGGACGCCTGGGTCCCCAGTGGAGTCAATCCATCCCATTCGGCAGAGCTATAGTTCCAGGTCCTTGGCTGCATGTGCTTGTCCCTGGGGAGATGTCCCCTTCCAGCCTCTCACAGAGGAGAGCTGGCTGGCTGGCCTGAGGCCACTGTGGAACTTACAACCCTGGGCTTCTCTCCTTGCAGGTCCCTGGACCTCACAGGCCCCTTGCTCCTTGGAGGGGTCCCAAACCTGCCTGAAAACTTCCCTGTCACTCACCGGGACTTTGTGGGATGCATGAAAGACCTGTACATTGACAGCAAACGCATTGACCTGGCCTCCTACATCGCCAACAACGGAACTGCTGCAGGTACCCTTGCTGGCTCCTGCCCTGCGATTTCTCCCTCCTGCTCACCTGCAGCGCTGCCAGGCAGTTAGAGTGACATGGCAGTATGACTGGAGCTGAGCAGTTTCTCATCGGAGGGGGACCTACAGATCCCCCTAAATCAGCCAGCCCCCACCCCAGCTAATGTCCTGGGAGCGTCTCCTGATCCCGCGTGCAGGGCCTGCAGAGCCAGCCTCTCTGGGAGATGCTGCTGAGAGTCAGACCAGCTCTGCAGCATATTTCTCCTGACATAAGGAGCAGTGACAGCCTTTACGCTTGTCCCCGAGCAGGCAGCGCCTGCTCTGAGAGGCCCAGCAGCTGTGCCTGCCGCTTGGCAGCCAGGGGAAGGGCTGTGGGGGCGGTGGTGTCTCCCCATGGTGGCTGGGGTGGGGTGGAGAGGAGGTTGAGGCTGATGTGGGCAACTTTGATACCTCCAGGCTGCCACGCCAAGCACTCCTTCTGCGACTCCAGCCCCTGCAAGAACGGCGGCACCTGCTCCGTCAGCTGGGGGACCTACTCCTGCCTCTGCCCCATTGGCTTTGGGGGCAAAGACTGCCGCCACCGTGAGTGAGCGGGCTGCTGCTGGACGTGGGCAGGGTGGGACATGGTGCTGGGATTGCTGTGGAAGCAGGGTGAGGGGGACCTGTGAGATGAGCTAGGTATGTTGTCCCTGCATTTAGTGCTCTCTGTGTAGCGTCACCAGCACTTGGAAAATGGAGTTGCCGTGGCTCCAGGCACAGGAGAGATCAGAGAGAGCAGTACTGCTGCAGGCAGGTCTTGGTATCACTCAGCCAGCAGCATGTGCGACTCAGTGTCCCTCCTGAGCCTGCAGTGGCTGTGGCCAGGCCTTTGCAATACGTGAGGAAAAGCCCAGAGCAGAAGCAGACAGTCCCCATCCTTCCTCCTCACCTCCGCTTTCCTTTCCAGCCATGCACCATGCCCACTATTTCCAGGGCAACAGCATCCTGACCTGGGACTTTAAGGCAGACGTGAAGATCTCAGTGCCGTGGTACCTGGGGCTGGCATTTCGGACGCGCCAGCCAGACGGGGTGCTTCTGCAGGCTCATGCTGGCCAGTACACCACCCTGCTGTGCCAGGTAGGGCCATGGCCACAGCCTCAGCTACAGCACCCGTGCCCCAGGCTCTCCTGCCACCCACCCAATGAGAGCGGGAGGACTCCAGCCCAAGCAGCGGGTGGTTGTGGGGAGAGGTGTTTAGCAGGGCTGGGCCCTCCTCCCCCTGCCCGGAGATCACAGGAGGGTAGGATGGAGGTGGCCAGAGGTGGCCAGGGCTTTGCTGACTGCTGCCATTGCTGGTTCCCTCTCTGCAGCTGGCTGGAGGCCTGCTCTCCTTCATGGTGAGCAGGGGGTCTGGGCGCAGCACCAGCCTCATACTGGACCAGCTGCGGCTCAGCGACGGGAGATGGCACGACCTCCAGCTGGAGCTGCGGGATGTCCGCAGCGGGCGAGACTCACGCTACGTCATCACCCTCACCCTGGACTTTGGGCTTTACCAGGTATGAGTGGTGGGGACAGGAGCTATGGGGGTGCTCTGCATACATGGGCCTGGTTACTCCTTTGCGCCCTCAGGGCGGGCTGGCACCCGCAGGCTGGTGGGGCAGGGATGATGCCAGTGGCCCCACATTACTCCCCCTCCTTCTGCAGGACACGGTGGTTGTTGGAAATGAACTGCATGGCCTGAAGGTGAAGCACCTGCACGTGGGGGGAATCCTGAGCTCTGGCGAGGTGCAGAACGGGCTGAGGGGCTGCATACAGGTGAGTCCGTTGCTCTGAGCCTTCCCTGCGCAGAGAGATGGAAACGCAGGTCTGGCAATTGCTGCCAATGTCCGTCCTGCTGGTGACGCTCACCCCCTGAGCGTTCAGGAGTCCGAGGCGCTGTGGGGATCCGTGTGCCAGCACAGCAGTAGGTGATGGGAGGTGGCTGCCCCTAGAGGCTTGGGGAGGGCAGGAGAACAGGGGCCTTGTGTGTCTGCCCTGGCTTCACTGTGCGTTTCTCTCCTGTGTTGCAGGGCGTGCGACTAGGTGACAGTGCCACTGGGACTGCGTTGCCCAAGCCCAGCCATGCCCTGAGGGTAGAGGCTGGCTGCAACGTGCCAAGCCCCTGCGACTCCAGCCCCTGTCCGGCCAACAGCGTCTGCAAGGACGAGTGGCAGAGCTACTCCTGCGTGTGCCAGCCAGGTAGGGCTGGCAGCGCTCTGCCACCCTTTCACTCTCCACACTGCATGTCTTCTCCTCTGGCCTCTGTGGCTCCCGCAGCCTGGCCCATGGCTGCTCTCCTGCCCTTTCCTTGGGCGAGTCATGTGCCCAGAAATCCCCTCAGATGCTCATTTGGTTTTGTGGAGGACAAAATCCCTCCTGAGCCCCCTGAATCCTTTCCTTGCTGCTCTGGCCCCTCTCTGGCGGATCGTGCTTGCTTTATACGGCGCCCTGTGTCCACGCCACAGGGTTCTACGGAGGGGACTGCGTGGATGTGTGTCACCTCAACCCCTGCAAGAACAAGTCAGTGTGTCGCCGCAAGCCGGGCTCGCCCCTGGGCTACGTGTGCGAGTGTGGAGGGAACTTTTTCGGGCAGTACTGTGAGCACAGGTGAGATGTGGGGCACAGGGCAGGGCCCTGCCCTGTGGAGCCCAGCTCTGTGCCACCTTCCATCCCAGCTGTGCCAGCAGGGACCCCTCAGTGCCGCCCTGCTCCTTGTGAGCTGCTGGGTGGCTTGGCCAGTGGGAGGCAAAGAGGCCCAGGGAATTAGGCTGTCGTAATGTCAGGGTTTTTTTCTCCCTAGGATGGACCAGCAGTGCCCGAAGGGCTGGTGGGGGAACCCCACCTGCGGGCCCTGTAACTGCGACGTGAACAAGGGCTTCGACCCTGACTGCAATAAAACCAACGGGCAGTGCCACTGCAAGGTGAGGGACAGCTGTGACCCGTGGCCTGCCTGTACCCCTGGAGCTCTGCTTGTCCCCCCATGCTGTTCCTTGTCCTGGCAGCTGCCAGGCCCTGCTTTGTGCTCCTGGCCTACGGACAAGGAAGACCGGGGTGCCTCTGGGCTAGATCCCTGCCCAGCACTTCATTGTGGCTCTCCTGGCCCAAGGAGGTGACAGTGGGGTGCTTGCAAATGGGGATCTCTGTGACAAGTCCCTGCTGAGCTTGTGGGCAGCCCTGTGAGGAGAGCCTGGCCCTTTTCTTCCCGTGCCCCAGTGGTTCCCTCTGTCTTGGCTGCTGTCCCTATGGGCTGTCTGATGGCTGTCCCCCTCTCCCCCCAGGACTTCCACTACCGCCCAAAAGGCAGCGACACCTGCCTTCCTTGCGACTGCTACCCTGTGGGCTCCTCCTCGCGCTCCTGTGACAAGGAAACGGGCCGGTGTCACTGCAGGCCCGGCGTCATCGGGCGCCAGTGCAACAGCTGTGACAGCCCTTTTGCCGAGGTGACGCCCAGCGGCTGCGAGGGTGAGTGGGGGCACGGTGGGGAGACGGTGGCGTGGGGCTTGGCATGAGCCATCTCCCCCTGTAACCGGGCCCCTCGGGGTGTGTGTGTGTCCACAGTGCTCTATGACGGCTGCCCCAAAAGCCTGAAAGCGGGTGTGTGGTGGCCCCAGACCAAGTTTGGCTTCTCGGCCGCCGTGCTGTGTCCCAAAGGCTCCTTGGGTGAGTGAGGGATGCGACGGGGAGGGGAGAAGCTGGCTGAAGTGCTGGGGCTGTAACAGCCTCGGCAAGATCGCCCCCTTCTAGCACTGTCCCGGTCCCGTCTAGCTGGGCTGGAGGGCTGGGAGAAAGAAGTTGGAGGAGAAAATACCCCAGCCTTGGGGAGGGCAGGGGGGTTGGACACAGGGCTGGGAGCAGGCCGCAGGGTCTAGGCCTTCTGTCCCCACCTTTTCCCGCCTGCTTTTTGGTTTTAGCGGGCCTGAGCCTGGGGTCAGGCCTGGAATGGCAGCTCGGCACCCCCAGCGCCTCACTGCTGCTCAGCCCTGTCCTTGGTGCGTGCTGTGAGGGCAGCAGGGCACAGCGTGGCGTTAGGCGAGCGTCTCAGGCAGCAGTCACAGCCTGAGTTGGAGGAGGCCACCCATGGTGATGGCAAAGGTGCCAGCAGCGTGTGTGGGACTGTAGGACAGTGCGAGCCCCAGGGACAATACAAACCCTGTCCTTCTCCAGCCGTTCGCCCCAGGAGGAGGCAGGTTCAGCTCCTAACTGTTGTCGCTTCTCTCCCCGGTTCTCTCGCCCTCCATGCTCAGGTTTGCGGGGTGCAGGTAAGGTTGTTCCCACCTCCTTCCCTCTGTGTCGCAAGGGCTGTGCCGCGTGGCTTTCCCTCCCTGCTCCCTGCCTGGCACCCTGCGCAGCCCTGTGCTTTTCCTGCTGCTTCTGGAGCTGCCGAGTGTCTTCCCAACGCTTTGCCTGGCCTCACTGCTCCCACGTGCTGCTTCCCTGCTCCCGGCACGCTCACCAGCACAAACCCAGCTGCAGCCGCATGCGGCCCCTGCCACCTGCTGTCCTTAGCCTGCAGCCCTGGCTCGGAGCGGCCCGGGGAGGCTGCTAAGCAGGGTCTGTGCTCTGCTCCCCGCTGGGATGGATGCTGGCTGCCCCGGGCTGATACCTGCTTGCTTAGGCTGGGGGTGAAGGAGCTGGGGATGTGCAACGTGCAGCTGGCTGGGGAGGCAAGGTGGGGTGGAACGGCTGAGGGGTGGAGGAAGGGGGAGCTGTTTGGTGTGATTGAGCTGGGGAAGAGTTGGATGGGGACAGGAACCGCTCGGCATGCTCAGTGCAAGGGACTGCGCCTGCTGCCCAGCTGGCAGGGGGAGGCAGACGGACCCAGGCTGGATCCTGCCTGGAGCACGACAGCTGAGCCAGGCCATGGGCACCAGAGAGGAAGGGCTGTTCTCTCCCAGGGTAAGGCTGGCAGTATGGAGGCTGCTCCCAGCTGCGATGCTGCTGACCCCAGTGTTAATTCCCAGAGGAAAAGGTAGCCAGGAAGGACAGCTGGGAGCTGGAGATGGCAGGATGGAGCAGGCTAGCACTGGGACTTTTCTGAGCAGGATCTGGAGTCTACTCCAGGCTTCCTCTCTTCTCCCTGGGCATGCTGCTGCCCTCCCCAGCCCTGGGTGAGATCCCCTACCCTGGCACCATTCCTGGGAGGGCCTGGCTTACAGTCCTGCTGGGTGCAGTGGGGTTGCCCTCGTTTCTCTTACTTGGGGTGTGCACAGTGATGCTCCCACTGCAGGATGCTGCTCTTGATGCTGGCAGCGCTCTTGGTGGTGGTTAATAGCTGATCTCTTCATTGCTGGTTTCTCTGTTGTTGTCCAGTGGTGCTGGGACCCCAGCCAGGGATCAGAACCTTGCCTGGATGTTGCACTCACACTGTTGAATAGGTCCTCCTCCATCCTGCTTGGCTCCAGGGGCTCGCCTGTGAGGCAGGTTCGCCAGCCCCACTGCAGGGGTATCATCCTCCTGGGGCAGCCTTGCCCCATGGAGAGGAGCAGGACCTCAGCAGGCATTGCAGGCTGGCAGCTGGGGGATGACCAGGGCCATGTGGGCTCCAGCAGTTTGGGGTCAGATGTGCCCCAAGACGGACAGACACATCCCCACCAGAAACCAAGGCCTTCTCCGGGCCGAGCTCTGCCAGGTCACTTCTTTCCTCTTTGCAATCCTCTGTGGTGGAGCCTGGTGTGCTGCAGTCCTGAACCACATGCAGGAACCCAGCTCGTGGTGGGAGGGGATGGGGTTAGCCCAGGCAGCAGAGCTTCTAAAGACGATGCAAATCAAGTGTGCAACAGGCAGCACCAGCTCAAAGCAGGGCAACAGCCCCTGGGCATTACGGGGCCTCCCTGGCACTTGCCCGTGCTGGTCTTCAGGGATAGCTGGTGTAGAGGGTTTCTGCTGAGGGATGCAATGGGGGAGCTGCGTATCCTGTGCCAGATTTCAGACTTGTCCTTCCTCCTGGTTTCAGGTGCAGCCGTCAGACACTGTGATGAGGAGAAGGGCTGGCTGGAGCCAGATCTCTTCAACTGCACTTCGCCTGCCTTCAAGGAGCTCTCCACGCTGGTAATCTCCTCGTGGCTCTGCAGCCCTGACAAGGCAGGAGCAGTACAAACTAGGGCTCACTGCCAGATTTCAAAGAGCTTGACTCTCCATAGGCACCTAGAGTAGGAGAGGACTTTGCCACAGTGCTAAGCACCTTTCTCTTCTCATTTCCTGCGCCAAACCTGTCCGTGGGGCATCGATCTGAGCTGGAATTTACTTTTGTTTAGTCTAATCTTTGTGTGTCCCTATCAAATGACCTGTGTCCTGTCCCCCAGTCCAGTATTTGAGAAGAAAACAAATACCCTGAGCAGAGCTGTATTATTTGAAACTGGTGGGAAGTCTGGTCCATGAGGCATCTGTAGCCCCCAGACTCTTGCAGTGACAAATCCCTCTGAAATACTTGGGCAGATTTACTAAAACTCGCATCCCACCTAGGCTGAGTGCTTAAAGCAAGTAGCTGACCTAAAGCCAGGAGAGTTTCCCAGAGAAGTATTGCCCTGTCCTTTCTCTCCTCTCCCTGGCCTCTGTCAGGAATGGTACTGAGTTAGCTGGGCCTGGCCCAGTTCAAGCACTGGGGTGTTGCTAGAGGCTGGTCGTCTCCAAGAGAGGCACCCTGTCCCAGTGGCCACAACCGTGAATATCCTCAGCTTGTGCCATGGTTTCAGAGACCATCTCTGGGCCTGGGGGCCTGCAGCATCCCAGATCATGCTCCTTTGGAGCTATGGTGCTTTCTAGGGAGGAACCTGCTTACCATTTAATCCTCTCCTTCCTCCCTGCTGGCAGCTGGAGGGCTTGGAGAGGAATGAGACCGAACTCAACACAATTGAAGCCAAGAAGCTGGCCCACCGGCTCCGGGCTGTGACAGACCACATGGACCACTACTTTGGCAATGATGTGCACATCACCTACCGTCTACTGTCCCGCCTTATGGCCTTCGAGAGTCGGCAGCGCGGCTTTGGCCTGACAGCCACACAGGATGCCCACTTCAATGAGGTGGGTCCTTTCCCTGAACCAGAGTGGCTTCTCTGATGCTGCTGTGCTGTCTCAGCTATCCTGAGCCTGGGTTTCTTTGGGGATTGAGGAGATTGTGAGACCACGTCAGGAGTGCTGAGTCCAAGTCCAAGCTCCCCTGTACCACACAGACATTGACCCTTTGGAGTGATACCAATAGGGACTGGAGCACAGGATGAATGAGGAGAAGCTGAGGGAGCTGGCTTTGCTCAGCCTGGGGAGGGGAAGGTCAAGAGCGGTCTTATTGCTGTCTTCAACTCCCTAAAGTGGGGATGCAGGGAAAACAGAGCCAGGCTCTTCTCAGAGGTGCCCAGTGAAAGGGTGAGAGGGAGCAGACACAGGTTGCAACAAGAGGAACTGTGATTAGGTGTAAAGCAAGCTGTTGTCCCCATGAAGGTGGTCAGACCTCACAGAGCCCGGATATAGGGGGAAGCTCCATCCTTCAAGATAGTCAAAATCTGGCTGGCCAAGGTCCTGATCCAGGTGGCTCTGCCTTAGGCAGGGATTGGACCAGAGACCTCCAGGTCCCTCCCCACCTCAGTTACTGTGTGAGCTGGGGATGACTGAGGGCAGGGGGTGCCATGTCCCTGTGGCAGGATGGGTGGATGGTTGATCTTTCCTTTGTCTTAGACTGTGGGTTGCGGACCTGAGTCAAATGAGCGCGAGACGAAACCCCAAGCGGGCTGCAAGGAGGCTCTTACTTCTCCCAGTCAGCACTGGGTCAGGCAGGGTCTCTGCAGACACTGGCTGATGAGCTTTGAGAAGGAGGGTCTGTTGCGGGAGAAAGTACCCCTCTTCCCCATGTCCTGGCACAGCAAGGTGGGCAGAGGGCACAGCTCTGACAGCCTGGGGGTGGCCAGGATGCAGCCCTGAGGCTCTGGCCCCCTCACTCCCTACGCCCACATCTCTCTGGTGCAGAACCTGCTGCGCGCGGGCAGCTC
This sequence comes from Apteryx rowi, assembly GCF_003343035.1. NCBI lineage: Eukaryota > Metazoa > Chordata > Aves > Apterygiformes > Apterygidae > Apteryx > Apteryx rowi. Next base: position 188,387 of record NW_020450580.1, read on the forward strand.
CGTACTGGCGCCCGAGAACCGGGAGCACTGGGCCATGCTGCCGTACAGCGAGCACGGCAGCGCCAGCCTCATGGAGCAGCTGCGGGACTACTCGGGCACGCTGGCCAGCAACATGAAACTCACCTACCTCAACCCTGTCGGCGTCGTCACCCCCAACATCAGTGAGTAGGAGCAGGCCAGCCGTGGGGCCCAGCTGCGGCGGTGTGGAGCCACTCTTTCATTTTAAAAAATTGGGCTGAAATCAGGGTTTTCCCCGTTTGTTTTTTCCTCTTCTCACCTGGGCAAGCTTTGTGTTGACAAAGGACACGAAGTGATGAGCAAAGGGCAGGTCAAGTCACATCCCAGTGCTGCTGAGTGGGAAGATGAGTGAAGGGGCTCTTAAATGCAACATATGTTTAGCCCCCAAGTTAAGGGAGCAGCTGAGGCTGACTTGTGTGTAGCTGTGAGTTTATCAGCTCTCACAAATGTGGGAGTGGAGCAGGGAGATGTCCTGGTCCTGTCTCTCCCTGGAGCAGCAGGCACACCACCGAGAGGCAGCACAGCCTGGAGTGCACTGTGCTCTCCCAGTTTACCCCCAGTCCTACCTGAGTCTCTAGTGAAGCAGCTGCCAGGCACGGTGTCAGAAGCAGCCTATCCCATGGCAGAGCAAGATCTGGGCTGGGAAGGAGCGCTGTGAATATTGGGAATGTTGCATCATGACCAAACACAGGGGACACATCTGCAGCCCTGCCTATGGCTCGTATACTCCCTTTGCCAATGACCTCGAACCCAGGATGCCCCGGAGCATGGTGCTCTCTGGGTGGCCATCCTAGAGTTGTCTTTCATTCTCTCGCTCCTCTGCAGTGCTGAGCATCGACCGCATGGAGAACCGCTCCCACGTCCGCCGGCGCTACCCTCGCTATCACAGCAGCCTCTTCCGGGGCCAGCCCGCCTGGGACCCCCACACCCATGTTGTGCTGCCGCTCTCCGTGCTGAGCCCCCCAAAGGCTGAAGGTGAGCGTGTGAGCATCGCTTGGGGATCAGCATGGGCAGGCATGGCCGGCAGGGGACATGTGCCTCTGCTGAGACCTGGCTCTGTCAGAGATTTATCAGTCACCCCCAGAGCTCAGAGCTTCTTGCTCCACCACATCTCAAAGGCTCCTGGTGGCCTTGCAAGCCCGGGAGCCCTGCTCCTGCTGGCAGAGTCCAGCACCGCTTCTCTCTGAGGTCCTAAGCAGGCAAGGGCAAAGCTGGTGGAGAAAAGCACTCAGATCCTGTGGGCTAGTGAATGAGAAAGACACTAACCTCCTCTTCCAGCCTGGCCAGATCAGGGCAGCGCTGGGGTGCCCCCAGGGCACACAAGGCTGCACTCAGGCCCTCAGGGGTGATATGTGGGGCCATTCAAACCATCCCTTGTGTCTCAGCTGCCCCCACGGCAGTGCCCGCTTTTGCCGGGGGTGAAGGGAACTACACTGTGGAGAGCTCCTCTCCGAGGCAGGCGCTGCCAGAGCCCGAGCCCGCGCTGACCGTGATCATCCTCATCATGTACCGCACCCTGGGGGGGCTGCTCCCCGCGCGCTACCAGGTGGATCGCCGCAGTGTCAGGTAGGTCCTGCTCCCCTTTGTCCTCTGGGCAGCAAGGCCTGCAAGCAGCGGCACGGGGAGGCTGTCTGGACTCTGCTTTGCTCCCTCTCACAGACCTGCGTGCAGTGGTTGGGGTCTGCTTCCCAGCCAGATGGTGCTGCTGTGCTCTGCCTATTCCCTGGCTCAGCGTTGCTCTGCCCCACGTTGCCCAATCCCTTGGTGTGGGCAGGGCAGAGCTGTTCCTGCCCAGACAGAGGTGCTGGGTGGCTGGGGAGTCCTGGGAGGGGCCGCAGCCGCCGGGCTCAGTGACAGCAGGGCTCCATGCCTCCTTGCAGGCTCCCCAGGAATCCCGTGATGAACTCTCCCATTGTGAGCGTGTCTGTGTTCAGCAATCACAGCTTCCTGCGGGGGCCCCTGGACACTCCCCTCGTGCTGGAATTTCGCCTGCTGGAGACGGCCAACAGGAGCAAACCTCTCTGCGTCCAGTGGAACCACTCCAACCCGTGAGTCAAGCGTGGCTGGGCCTCAGCCCTGCACTGTGATCCACTCACTCTGGGCTGCTTTCTACAGGCACCTCCTAGTTTCCTGAGCCTCCACAGCTGTGACAGAGGCTGTGTGTCTAGGCAGAACTGGGACACGGGGGCTTCTGCTCTCTCCCAGGGGGTTCATTCCTGCTGGGAGGGCACAGTAGGATCCCTGCAAGGCTCTGGCTCTGTTATTTTGGATTTGGGAATGCAGCTGTATCTGCTGATAGAAAAGCCTTGTTGATGGCCCCTCTGCTGTGCAATTCCTTCCCTGCGTGCCACACTCATGTGTCCTCTGTTCTAAGCATGCTCTGCTTTTTGGTGGCTGCAGGACCAACCCATCAGGCTTCTGGACAGCCAGGGACTGTGAGCTTGTGTACAGGAACACCACGCATGTCCACTGCCAGTGCTCCCAGTTTGGCACCTTTGGGGTCCTGATGGACAGCTCGCACCGGGAGGTAACCTCAGCCTATGGGGCTACGGGCAGGAGAGGGCAGGCTGGGGAGTGGCGCTGCTGGATGTGGTGCCCAGAATAAGCAGGCACAGGCAGAAAATTCGTGGGTGGACACAGAGGTTGAGAGCTCAGCAGACTTCATGTGTCTTCCTCTAATGCTGCCTTTGGTTCTTCTGCTGCAGCAACTGGAAGGTGACCTGGAGACGTTGGCGATTGTCACCTATTCCTTGGTGTCTCTCTCCCTGGTCGCCCTGCTGCTGACCTTCTCCTTCCTGACTTGCCTCAAAGGCCTTAAGTCCAACACACGTGGCATCCACTCCAACATATCAGTCACCCTCTTCTTCTCTGAGCTCCTCTTCCTGTTGGGCATCAACCACACAGAGAACCAGGTGTGGGGCAGGACCAAGCACACACACAGTTTGGCTTGTTTTATTCCCTGGATTGTGTCTGTCCCAATCTGACCAGCTGCAAGGAGCAGCCCTGATTTGGGAAGTGGAAGGTCTTGGTGCTGTTTCTGTGGGGCAACATTGGGGATTAATGTACTGAAACAGGCTCTGTTGTATCTTGAGTTACTTGGTGATCTGATCCTGGAGGCTCTTGTCTTCCCATCTCCAAAGTGAAAGTCTGTTGGTGGTTTGTAGACCCACAGGAAGGTCCATCTCTCCATGAGAGATTCTGGACCTAAGCCTGGCCAGAAATGAGCAGATGCTCCCCTGGGAAGAGACTGAACACATTTGGAGTTGTGTGGGTGGGGAAGGGACCTCCGGGGGGATCTCATTTCCTCTGGGACCTGCCTTGCAGCCCCACCATAGGGATGGGAAGAGGTGGGGACAGAGCAGTTAGCATTGGCACAGTGGGGCCATCTCTGAGTGGCTTTTGCCTCCCCCAGTTCCTCTGCACTGTGATCGCCATCCTCCTCCACTGCTTCTTCCTCTCTACCTTCGCTTGGCTCTTCGTCCAGGGCCTCCACATCTACCGCATGCAGACTGAAGCCCGCAACATCAACTTCGGGGCCATGCGTTTCTACTATGCCATCGGCTGGGGAGTGCCCGCCATCATCACCGGTAGGAGCCGCTTGTCCCCCACCCATGCCAGAAGCTCTGGATCTCAGCAGCCTCCTGTTCCCCTGGTGTCGCCCAGCTCACTTGCCTGGTGGGGAGAGCAGAGGGTGGGCTTGCCACGGGCAGCTGTTTGGGTGGGCCTGTGGGACTGCGTGCTGGTGGTAAGCAGTGCTGATTTGTCCAGCCATATTTTGTACCATATGTATCAAGGGCTGTTGTCTTGCCTCCTGGGGAGAAGTAACCTCACAGTGTGTCTCCCCGCAGTGCTGGTGGGCATGGCGTACCTGCTGCCCCAGGGCTCATGGTTAAGGTCTCCTGGTTTCCCAAGTGAGGGTGTTTGGGTGATGTGGCTCTGGCAAGTCCGAGGCTGCTGGGTCTGGACCTGACCTCTCTCTCCTTCCCCCAGGGCTGGCTGTTGGCCTGGATCCTGAGGGCTACGGGAACCCTGACTTCTGCTGGATTTCCATTCATGATAAGCTGGTCTGGAGCTTTGCAGGCCCCATTACTGTCGTCATTGTGGTAAAACCCTGTCCTGTTTCACCCACAGCCCTCTCCTGCCTCCCTTCCCTGCACTGTGGGTGCTCACCTTTTCCTTGGGTGTCTGATGCCTACCCCGTTCTCTGTACTGTCCTCCCTCAATTACAGCTCTCTCTCTGCCCCCTCCTCACTCCAGCCAAACCCCGGGAGGCTGTGGACCAGGGTGGGAAGGGAAGGGAGGGAAGTCCACACAGGCCTGGCGGACCAGGAGTCTGCCTGTGCTCTGGGTTGGGGGTGTCAGGCCAGAACCACCCTTACACAGCTTCTAAGCAGTGCCAACACTTTCAGATGAATGGGGTGATGTTCCTGCTTGTGGCCAAGATGTCCTGCTCCCCAGGCCAAAAGGAGACCAAGAAGAAATCGGTTCTGTGAGTATTGGTGGCCAGACTCCCAGCAAGGCTCCTGCTGCTCATGGTTTTTACCATTTCCAGTGACCATCCTCCCTCTTCCTCCATCGCCAAGTGCCCCTCTGTGCATCAGTGTCAGCCTTGCAGCCGCTCTCCTCTCCCACCTGGTGCCTGTGTTAACCCTTCCTAAACTTCATCCTCTCCTCTTGTTCCTACATCCTCATCTCCACACTGTCCTGCCAGCCTGTCCCCTTCCCTACCTGCCCTCACTGCCACCTCTCATGTCCGCTTGGATTCAACAGTCTGCCCTTGTCGGCTCTCTGTGCCTGTTTCTTCCTCTTCTGGACACTCCTTCTGAAACCTTTCCTCACTCATCCTCTCCCTCCTTCTGGGCCAGCCCTGGAGCTTGGCTCAGCTCCTCTATCCATGGCTCCAAATGACCTGCGTCATTTGGGCCCTGTGTTTGCCGTGTGTGATCCAGAAGGGAAGGCCCTGGGGGCAGGGGGAGCCAGATCGCTATGCAGAGATGTGCCCACAGTGCTGTGATGGGGCGCAGCATGGAGGGCTGGGCAGGAGTGCTTTCCCCTCTGGATCTCTGTCTGTGAGCACTAGACTGTAGATTAACAACACGCACTAACCTCTTGGTGTGTGTGTGCTTGTGTGTCTGTCTCTCTCTCTCTCCAGCATGACGTTACGGAGCTCCTTTGTTCTGCTTCTAGTTATTAGCACTACCTGGCTCTTTGGCCTCTTGGCTGTCAACAACAGTGTCCTGGCTTTCCACTACCTCTACACTGTCCTCTGCAGTCTGCAGGTAACTGCCCAGCTTCAGCCAGGAGAGGCCTGGGGGGATGAAGGTGCTCTCTGTGCTCCTCCACCCAGCTCTGCCCCCTGCACGAGGCCTGTGGAGGGCCCGTACCGGGACCGCAGCCGCCTTCCAGTGAGGCTCGGGTGCTAGGGACAGGGAGCACTGTCACGCCTAGCTCACTGGCTCCTCGAGGCCCTTAGCGCTGTGTGGAGGACGTACCGAGTTAGTGAGGTATGGCACACACACATGGGCTTGGGTCAGCCCAAAAGAGCGTCCCTGTGGTCCTCCCAGCCCCCACGGCCACACCAGCCAGTGCAGCTGTCTGCAGGGAGCTATGTGGGGTTAGAGTCATGGCTGGGGACCCTACTTTGGCCACTGTCTGCCTGGGGGACACCCTTTCTGTTCCTCACCCACAGCAGCTGGCCTGAGGGTCAGTGCTGCTGGGCTTCGGGAGGCTTTTTGGTACCTACCAAGCTCTGGCAACCACCAGGGCCAACACGCTGGGCTCTGAAGGAGGAACCAGGCTCCCAGGTACCAGCCCAGAGCCTGTGCTGTGGGTGAGCGTCTGGAGGGCGTTGGAGAGGAGCCAGACACCCAACCCTCCTGTCCCCACCGTGGGGCACCCTGCCACCCTCAGGCTCACTGCTTCTCTTCCCCTCTCTCCTTCCCAGGGCCTGGCCGTGCTGGTCCTGTTCTGCATCCTGAATGACGAGGTGCAGGAGGCCTGGAAGCTGGCCTGCCTTGGCAAGAAGGCGCAGGGGGAGGAGGCCGCCAGGAGCACGCAGGTAGGCGGGAGCAGGCCCAACCCGGGTCCTGAGGGGCTGGGACTCGCTGTGTGTCAGCAATGAGAGTTGATGGGGACATCCCTTCTTCTGGGGGGCATGGCGGGTGCAGGAGGGAAGGTCGTCTTCCCTGGCTGCCGTGGCGCCTCCTTAACTAAGCCCGTGCCTCTCTCCCCGGCTCGCCAGGGCCCCAATGCCTACAACAACACGGCGCTGTTTGAGGAGAGCGGGCTCATCCGCATCACCCTGGGGGCCTCCACCATCTCGTCAGTGAGCAGCGTGCGCTCTGCCCGCACCCACTCCAGCCAGCGGGGTTACCTCAGGTAGGGAGTGCCGCGGGGGCTCCAGCAGCGCCTGGGCAGAGCCGCGGGCTTGCACGGGTGCGATCGCTCAGTCATCCTGTCTTTCAGAGACAACGTGACGGCACGTCAGGGCTCAGCCCTGGACCACAGCCTGCTAGGGCATGCAGGCCCCACGGACCTCGACGTGGCCATGTTCCACCGCGACGCCGGCGGAGGTAAGGCCCCAAACCTGGGCCAACCCAGCCTGTGCTGAATTAACTCTGGCTTAAGCAGACCGTTCCCTGTGCAGGGTCTGACTGCATGGTTACATCCTCCGCTCCACGTTTGGCTGTGACTCCTGAGCACGCTGCCAGTGAGAGGGAGAGACAGCAGCCGTGTTGCTTAGCGCAGCCTCCTGGGCTGCCGGCAAAGGGCATAGCTAGTTTTCAAAAGGTTGAAAATGGAGGAGGCAAGAACTGCCCCTGGGGCTGGGACGTGGGCTGTCGAGAGGTCCCTGGTGACGTGCGTAGTTCCCAGGCAGTGACACAGCACTTGTGAGATCACGTCAGGAGGGCTGGGCCCAGGTCCAGGCTCCCCAGTGCCACGCAGACACCAGCCCACTGGAGCGAGACCAACGGGGGCCACCCATGCTGTTGGGGCTGGAGGTCGGAGGGATGAGGGGAGGCTGGGAGAGCTGGGTTTGCTCAGCCTGGGGAAGGGAAGGTGAACGAGGGGTTATTACTGTCTACAACTCCCTGGGGGATTGCAGAGAAGACAGAGCCTGGCTCCTCTCAGAGGTGCTCGGAGATGGGGCAAGAGGGAGCTGACATGGGTTGCAACAAGGGGAACCGCGATTAGATACAAGGCAAGCTGTTTTCCCCACGAGGGTGGTCAAAGCCTGGCACAGGGCCCAAATAAGGGGGAAATCTCCGTTCCTGGAGGCAGTCAGAGCCCAGCTGGCTCAGGGGCCGAGCAGCCAGTTGCAGCTGGCCCTGCCCCGAGAAGGGTTTGGACCAGACACCTCCGCATCTCTCCCCATCTCAGTTTTTCTGTGATGCTATCATATAACCAGTGGATGCTCACAGGCACGAGCTTGTCCTTCCCCATTTGCGCTGAAAAGCATCACCCACCTCCATTCAAAATCTCTCCCCCCCCCAATGTACCTACAGACCAAGACTCGGACTCAGACAGTGACCTGTCTCTAGACGAAGAGCGCAGCCTCTCCATCCCGTCGTCAGAGAGTGAGGAGAACGTGCGGCTGCGGGGCCGCTTCCAGCGCCAGTTCAAGCGAGCAGCCCACAGCGAACGGCTCCTCACTAACCCCTCCAACACCACTCCCAAAGGCAAGTCCCATGGGCTCCGGCAGGGGAAAGAGTGAGCTCAGGTCTCCTGTGCTGCAGGCTGGTATGTGGGCATGGGGACCAGACCATGTCTTGTGATGGCCTCGTTCACACCTCACAGAGCTGTTCTCTCCCTCTTTCCTGGGGCCTCTTTCGCTGTGTTCTTCACCAGACGTGGATGGCAATGACCTCATGTCATACTGGCCAGCTCTGAGTGAGTGTGAGGTTCACCCCTGCTCCCTGCAGAAGTGGGGCTCTGAGCGGAAACTAGGATTTGACATCAACAAGGATGCGGCCAACAATAACCAGCCGGACCTGGCCTTGACCAGCGGGGATGAGAACTCCCTCACCCAGACCCAGCGGCAAAGAAAAGGTAACAGCCTGCAGCAAGCAGACAAGGGCTGCCTGGCCCATCTCAGGTTCACACGGCCCTGAAGATTCCACGTGAGATCTGTCTTATCATGTCCTTGGGGAGGTACAGCTTAGCTCCCCCGGCTGAGTTTTCATGCTTCTTTCATTGCTCTGCAAAGGTTTGACTTCTCTTTCTGTCTGCCACAGGGATTTTGAAGAACCGCCTTCAGTACCCTCCAGCTCTCCAAGGCTTGCCATCTGTTGGCAGGATGACCAATGAGCTGTCATGGTACAAGACCTCCACGCTGGGTCACAGGGCTGTCCCTGCTGCCTCCTATGGCAGGATCTACTCTGGGGCAGGCAGTCTGTCGCAACCAGCCAGCCGGTACTCATCACGGGAGCAGCTTGACATGCTGATGAGGAGACAGATGTCCCGGGAGCAGCTGAGCAGGAACAATTCAGGAGAGTGCTTGGAAGTTGTGCCCAGCCGGCACGGGTCCAGGGAGGAGCTGGACACCATCCCCAGCCGGCATGGGTCTACTGAGCACCTGGAAAGTATTCCCAGCAGACATGGGTCTAAGGAAAACTTGGATCTACTAGCTACTAGGCCCAGTCAGAGAGATCATGGGAACACACTGCCCCGGAGGCAGGGCTCCAGAGACCACCTTGAAACTTTACCCTGCAGATTTGGGTCAAGAGAGCAGCTAGACTGTGGGCCAGTAAGAGAGGTCTCTAGAGAGTGGCTAAACACATTGCCAAGTAGGCAGGTGTCCAGAGACCGAATAGACATGTTGCCAAGTCGAGATACTTCTAGAGAACAACTGGATTTGCTTTCTAGAAGACAGCCTTCAAGGGACCAGCTAGCGTTGGCTAGGCAAACTTCAAGAGAGCAGCTGGACTTTCTCTCTAGAAGATCTAATTCCAGAGAGGCTCTGGATACAGTGCCTAGCAGGCAGCTGTCACAGGAGAATCTGGGGTGTCTTTCTAGGAGACAACTGTCTAGAGAAAGCCTAGAACCGCTATCTAGAAGACAGCCTTCCAGAGAGAATCTGGAGGCCATCCCCAGCCGACATCCTTCCACTGAACAGCTGGATATCCTTTCTTCCATCCTTGCTTCTTTTAACTCTTCTGCCCTGTCCTCGGTGCAATCTTCGAGCACGCCTTCAGGCCCCCAGACCACCACCACTCTCTCTGCCGTGCAGACCTCGACGCCCTCTGCGATGTGCCCCTCGACGCCTCGCTCCGCCACCTCCCACAGCATTTCGGAGCTGTCGCCAGATTCAGAGTAAGTGCGTCCCTTCCTCGCCCCAGCCTTGCACAGCCCATCTTGTCTGCTGTCCGGCTGCCTGGCCTCTTCCCTCGGGAGTTTTGTTTGGGAGGGGAGGGCTGTGTAAGAGTGAGTCCTCGGGGGAATGGCAGGTACCTCGGGGACCTGAATGGTGACCGTGCAGGGAAAAGCCTCTGTTGTTATGGCTCCAGGCCCTTGCAGTGCAGCGTGAGCAGAAATGCCAGTGCACCTTTGAGTCTTCCCAGCTTTGCCAGAAGTGATGGCACTCACTCGTGTCCCGCAGTGCTCAGGGAAGATATCGTCATGCAGCAAGGCAGGACCCACAGCTGGCCCAGTCACTCGGTGCTGGGTGGAAGTCCCTGACGAGCAGATGTGTGTGTGGGGCGGACTGGCTGGAAGGAGAAGGAGGCCAGCAGGGCCTGAGTCCTAAGGGAGCCCTGCCTGCCTCAGCCACGTTTCTCCCCAGGGGCTCTGCCTGAAGCTGTCGTTTCCTCCCCCAGTGTCACTCCATGGTCTTTGCTCTCTGCCAGCACTGCTGGTGTCCTGTCCCATTCCTCCTTTCCTCTTCCCTGCACTTGGGGACTCGGTCACAGCTCTGCCTCCCCCTTGCCAGCCCGTTTCCTGTTCCCTGCAGGGCAGATGGGCTCCCACCAGTCCTGTGCTAGCTGGCTGTTCCCAGCGCGGCCGTGGGACATTTGGCTCACAGCCGTTCCTGCACTGAGGCACACTGGGGTTTCTGCCCCGTCCCCATCCAGGCAAGCTGGGAGGCAGCAGGGAGCATGATGAGAGCCCGGGGGAAGTGCCATGGCTTAATGCTATTTTTCTTTCCTCCGAGAAGAATAATGAGAAGTGAGGGCCATTCCTGAGGGGCTGAAGTTGTCCGTGAGAGCGACAGAAGAAGCAGGGTCGTTCGCCCAGCTGGACACTGCCAGTCGAGGTTTGGTGTCCCCAGGGGGCCAGCGGCCAGAACTGATGGTCAGAGGCCCAAAACCAACCCTGCCTTTCCCAACCCTCTGGGCTGAGGGACCGGCCACCCACACCACCCACCTCTGGGAGCCCCCAGGCTCTCGGCTGCCGCTGCGCTCCCCGTCGCCTGCTGGTGTGAAAGGTATAGCAGGAGCCCGCTCGGGCGAGGGTCACGTCTCCAACCCGCCGGGGCTGGACTCTTCCTTTGCGACCCGTTTCTATGCGGGATGTGCGTGTGTGCGTGTGTGTGCGCGGAGGGTGGGCAGGGGCAAGGGGGGACAGAAAAGGAGCCCAGGACATGGGGGCGGGGGAGGGTTTTCTACCTTTTGTACCTTTGTAATCAGAGAGAAGAGAAATTTCTATGGTTATTTTTACGGATGGTCTGTTCCCAGGACCTGGAGCATTTGTCTTGCTGACAGCCCCTTTCTGGCTTGCCTTGGGGGCCCCAGGGCCTGGCTTTGCTGTGAAGTCTGCTGGCAGGGACTGTGATCGTGGCGGGCCGGAGGGGCAATGCCGGGCAGCTCCCGTGGCTTTGCCGGCACTGCTCCATCCCCTCCCGGTGGCAGGCGGTGACTGCCCCGCTGCCCCTCTCGCCCTCCTGCCGCGCTGCTCCACACGTGTCTCAGCGCAGTCCTCCTGGTGTCCTGCGGCTATGCCGGCCCCGCAGCCTCTGCCCTCGCCCTCCCATGGGACCCCCAACTTGGGGATGCCACCCCTCCGTGAGCTGGGGCTGTGTGCCGGGTGGGTGGCAAGGGGGACAGAGCCAGCGGCAAGTGCAGAAGTGAGTGGAGCAGCAAACTGAGCGCTCGTGGGGAGGAAACAAGCTTTGGTGTTTGGCATGGTGCTGTAGCGGGTGGTCCCATTCCTAAAAGCTTTGGTCTCTTCTGCCTGACAAAGGTGTAATGTTTTTACCACCATATGTCGTGCTCTTTAACCTGGGTGTTACGAAGCAAAGCTCCATCGAGCAGCTGGGGTAAATGGGACCGGGCGAGAAGCTGGACAGCCCTGGCCCCACGCGGGGTGGCAGTCGGCTTGGCTGTTCCCACCGCCGGCACTCTCCCCGTGGAGGGTTAGCGTCCATGGGAACAAGATGTGGCTCCAATGTCTGGGCCCGGCATTACTGTCACCTGCCCTGCAAAGGTTGTTTCCAGCTGGTGGTTCCCTGCAGGCTCCGCATACGTGTGCGCACGTCCCCGCACTCCCTGCCGGCAGGAGACACCAGCTCGCAGTAGCCTGGATTTCAGGAGACAGAGAGAAATGGCACTTTGCCCCCTCTGGAAATTCAAGCCAGCCTGGTGGTTTCCCTTTCTGCTCGGCTGGGGCCCTGCCCTCGGCCCCGCAGACCCCCCCCCGGGCAGCGGGAGGAAGGGCTCGCACCCGCGCTCTCCTGCCCGCACGCACGCTCGCCTGTGCCTATCGCTTGCCTTGGTGCGGGGGCAGCCGGCTCGCGGGGGTCCGCGTGCTCCCCTTCCCCTCGGCTGCCCCCGTGGTGCTATCGGGGCCGTGTGCCAGCACGCTCCTTACTGCCTTATTACCACAAACTGCTGTAGCTTCATGTTGCAACGAAACCCGAGATGTTTACAGAGGGGACTTGCGCCGCAGTGGTCGGGGCCCCGTCACCCCGGGGAGGCGAAGGGGAGGGCTGGGGGCGAGCCCCCCTCCCGGCCTGGAGCCAACGTGAGTGACCGTGGGGCGGTGGGACCGAGGGGCTGCCTGCCCCCGCACGGTCCCCACGAGGCAGCTCGCCGCAGCCCGGGGCCCCGCGCCGGCCCTTCTCCCGGCCTGGGGAGGGAAGGGCTCGCTGACATGTTTACATGGCGTTCAGGACTGGCGCGCGGAGGGAAAGCCTGCCGTCCCCGCGCGCCGGGGAGCAGCAGGGCCCCTCCGTGCCCGCCTTCATGAACAAACTCGTTTACACGTTTCTCTCTGGCTGCGCAGAGCTGGGGCCGGAGCCCTGGGGTCCAGCCGGCACCCAGGACCGCGTCTCGGCCAGCGCTGCGTCCCCCCGTGGGGGTCCTGCCCCACCACGCGGTGGTTTCCGCCAGGCTCGGCGAGGGGCCTCCTTGCCCCGGGTCGCTGGCTCAGGCGCGCGGCTGCTTCACGGCCGCGGGCAGCTCTGGGGCCAAGCGCCGCTCGCTGCTCCTGTGCTTTATCCGCGGGGCGCTCGGTTTTCGGCAGCCGCAGCCTTTAACCGTACAGCGCCGGCACTTCCTGGCCTGCCGTGGCTGCGGGCAGGCGGCAGCTCAAAGCTGCCCCTTTCTGACGGCACTGCCTTTCCTCCTGTGCCCTCGCTTGGGGCAAGGGGACGGGACCTTGGTGCCAAACAGAGAGCAAGTGACAAGTGCCAAAAAAGAGCAGCGGAGCAGCTGGGTGGCCGTCCCCGCCGAGCCGGGCCGATTGGGAAGCAGGAGTCGGCTCGCGGGTCCCTGGCTCAGTCCGTGATTGTAGGGCTGCGGCCTGGGCTCTGGGGAGCGTCCGCCTTTGGTTTGGGTCTGGTTTTGTTACGTTGGGGATTTCGGTTGTTTTTTTTATTTTTCTCTCTCTGTCTCCCGATTTGGTGGGCAGGGAGATGCCCGCACTCCCTCCCTGGCTGTGTAAAAGTGTATTATGGAAGCGCCAGATTTGGAAATAAAAGTCTATAAAAGGTGCTGGGCTCTGCTGTATCCGTGGGCGTGCGGCGGGGCTCGGCGCTGGGACGGGGGCTGCCCACGCGGAGCCCGGGGGCACGGCGGGAGCGAGGGCTTGGGCAGGGGCGAGCAGCCAGCCCTGGGCGTCTCTGCAGGCGAGGCAGCGTGAGGTGCCGGGACTTAGCCGAGCCCTGGGCGAGCTCCAGGCCTGATCACTCGGGTTCGAGGAGACTCAGGGAGAAACCCGCTGTCCCAGGGCAGCGCGACCTTGGCGGCACCAATCCGCGGGGAGGAGAGCAGCGCACGGAGGAGACGTCGAGCGTGACCCAGCAGCCTCCATCCTTCCTTTTCCTGCTTGGGGAAAGAGCAGGTAAGCAAAGGGCGGTATTGATCAGAGCCACGACGCCCCGAGCAAGGGTTGCTGACGCTGAGCGCGGTCCCTCCCCTGCCCACTCCTTATCGCCAGCGCGAGCCTGGCGCGGCCCCCGAGCAGCCTCCCGCGGTGTGCCAGGGCCGGGCGCTGCTCCGCACCACGCTCCCGTCTGCCCCGGCAGGAGGGACCTGCCGGGCAGGGCTGCCTGGCCCATGGGCACGAGCGGGGCCGGGTGCAGGAGCCGGCGCCGGAGCTGGGGAGCAGGAAGATGCGATAAGGAGGCAGCAAATGGCGCCTGGCGCTATCAGTTGCTACCATGCAGGAGCCCTTTTATGGCTCCTTTTCGCTTCCCTCTGCAGTTTGGTGCCAAGCGAGCAGATAAACGAAGGGGAGGCAATGGCTGCCACAAGCCACGTGCTGGTCCTGGCATGCTGCTGCCAGCCCGGGAAGGCCCCTGGACCTTGAGGCTGCCACTTCCAGGGGCAGCTCGGGACAGGCGGGCTCCCAGCAAACCCTCGCGGAGGTGGAGGCAGGGAAGGGCAAGGGTCAGGCCAGGATGCGGGGTTTTGGCTGCTGGGTTGCGATGCTTCGTATCCGCCCGTGCAGGGCAGGAGAGGCGAGGGGTGGCTAACGGGCCGGCACGTGCATTGGCCCCGGGCGTTGGGATGCCAGGGCGAGCCAGGGATGCTGCGCATGGCGGCTTGGGAACCAGGTCGCACCAGCCACGGCGAGAGCTCGGATACCCACAAGCTGCCTTCCAGCCATCGGAAAGGGGCAGGAACAAGTTGCTCCAGCCCTGCTGACAGCGGTCCCCACGCGGCACCTCCTGGGCCACGTATCTTTGGGTGCTGACCCCCATCCCCGTGGTGGCCAGGGCCTCTCGCTGCCCCACTCTGCCCTGCCTCGTACCCAGCTGCCGTGCGTGGGATGGAGACCAGTTAGCCCAGTCCACAAGCCCCACCACCACGGCCGGGCAGCTGCCACCTGCGTCACCGCGGGCCTGGGGCCAGGCCTGACTCAGAAATGCTCCAAACCTGGTGAAGATACCTGGTGCGCCAGACAGCATAAAGGGTTTGGCGGGGCTCTTGCACTTTCTGAGGAACTTTGGAACAAGATAACGGCAAAGTCAGTTCATGCTGGGGGAGAGCAGGGCAGTCCACAGGGCACAGCGCACCCATTTCCCGCAGGTAAACAGGGGCCGGAGCGCGCGGAAAACACCCCGCTGCGGCGGCTGGGGGCTGTGGGCAACCTCGGCATGCCGCTGCTGCCGGCACGCGCTGGGGCTGCAGCGGGGCGCCCGTGGGAGCCCCCGGGGACGCGGGAGGGTGGCGGCGGGCCCCGAGTGGCGCCCTGGCGGGGGAGACCCCGGGAGGTCTCGGCGTGTTGTGGCCGTGCCGGGGCAGCAGGATCTGGCAACGGGCTGTGCCCAGGGGCAAGGAGCCGCCACGGCAGCCCCCCAGCACGGCGACGGGGCGCAGGGGCTCCCTGCATCCTCTTGCACAGCTGCAGCTGGGGAGCTGAGGCTGGCCCGGCCGCGGGGCGTCAGGGGCAGGGCGGCGTTTGGGGACTCCGGTGGCAGCCCCAGGGCCAGTTGCCCAGCAGGATGGATGCCGGGGAGGCCCGGCAGCATCCACGCACCTGCCCGGGCTGGGGAAGGGAGGACCTGCTCGGCAGGGCACGCGGCAGGGCAGGGACAAGGGAGCGGTGTCTCAAAGATCACGGGCAGCTATTAATAGGAGGGAGCAGGGTGCGCGCCCGCCTAGCGGCATCTGACGGCCCGGGTTCAGCAGGTAGGAGGGACGGGGGGCACCGCGGGGACGGGGGGCGCTGGGGTCGGCACCCTGCTCCAGCGGCCTGCAGCCGTTCACACGGGGATGAGCATCCTTGGGACTGGCCGGGCGCAGCCTGGACGGGTGACAGCACCTCTCGGCGCTGATCTGGGACGAGGCAGGGCTGCAGATCCCCATGGAGCCACCTCGGCCCCGTGGTGCCGTCACGGGGAAGGACCCCCCCATCCTGCCAGGGGGGAGACCCCATCCCAGCACTGCCCCTCCGTGCACATTGCAGTGCATGGGGGGCGCTGGGGCGGTCGGTGGGAAAAGCAGCGCCGCTGGGCTCTCCGGGGCACGGCACGGTGCTCGGAGCAAGGGTGGGTGAGCGTGGGGCATGCGTGTCTCCCGCCACCTCGGCGTCTGCACCCAGCTGGCCTCCCTGCCGGGCACAGCCGCCCGGGCAGGGCCAGCACCGGCAGCGGACCGGCGAGTCGGTGACGCTCACCGAGGCTTAAAATTCCTGCTCCCCTCATGTGTAAAGGGGCAAAGTCTGCAGGCAGGGGCCGCGGGGCTGGCCGGGGCCCGGCTCTCCGGCAGTCCCAGTCCTCTCCGCTCGCTGCGCTGGGGCTGGCCAGGGCTTCGGCAGCCATCCGCCCCGGGAGCATCGCCTGGAATCCCGTCGTGCCCCGCCGGCTATGGGGCGGCCGAGCAACAGGCAGCCCTGTTGCATTCCAGCGTGAGCTGCTGCTGCTGCTTCAAGGCTTCCCAAACTCAGCTCGCTCCCAGCCCTGGGGCTGGTCCTGCACACCCAGTTGGGACGCACGGGTGCAGCGCACCGGCACATGCGGTCCGGGCCGGCTCCCGGGGGTGAGCAGCGCTGCCGGAGAGGCCATGGGGCGGGCAGGGTGCTGGGCCGCCCCTGTGGCGGGGATGTGGCTTAGCCGTCCTTCGTGTCCCCTGCAGCGGGCTGGAGCGCAGGTGGCCATGGCAGGGGAGACGGCGCTGAGCCACCGGCCCGGCGCGTCCCGCGTGAGCTACGAGGTGCTGAGTGAGGCGGACCTGGAAGAGGTGGTGCAGCGGAAACCCACCGAGCCCTCGCTCCGTGGCTGTCTCCGGAAGATAAGGTAGGGCTGTGCCGTCTGGGCTGGAGGGGACGGAGGCCCAGGAGGACGTGCCCAGACCCCACGGGGCATCGTGTGCCCCGGCCCACAGGATCAGCAGTGCATGTCCAGGCTTTCCCAGCCAAGCCGGCTCCAAAGGGGAGGAGCTGGGAGAAGCAGGGCAGGGTCCAGGCTGTGCTGTCCCTGCACTTGGCCTCCACGGATGCCCTGCTCCGGGTTGTCCCCATCCTCAGCGGGTTCCCAGCCAGAGCTGGGCACAGCTTTGGTGGTGCAAGTTTGAGGGCTGGTTCCTCCAAGCCCAAACACGCTTGTCCCCCATGTCCCCTGCTTGGAAGGGCCCCTCTCCGCCCACAGGACCCACTGCTTCCCATGGGGCCAGGCCCATGAGCCCTAGCACGTCCTCCCCACGGCCCCGTCCGGCCCCACTGCCACCCTCCTCTGTCCTCACCCTCGTCTGCTGCTCCTTCCCCCCAAGATGCTCGGCCTCCACTGCCAAGTCCCTGCTCTTCCGGTTCCTGCCCTTCCTGCGCTGGCTGCCCCGCTACCCGATCAAGGACTGGCTCCTGGGGGACATCATCTCAGGATTCAGCGTGGGCATCATGCACCTGCCCCAGGGTGAGCGGCGCGGCCTCCTCGCTGTGCCCTCTTGTTCGGGGCTGTTCAGGGCTTCCCACGGGGATGGGGGGACCAGGGCTGTGGGGCTGGGGTCCAGCCCGCTCTAACATGTCTCCCTGCTGCCCCGTGTCTAGGGCTCGCCTACGCGCTGCTGGCCGGGCTGCCGCCTGTCACCGGCCTCTACTCCTCCTTCTACCCTGTCTTCCTCTACTTCTTCTTTGGGACGTCCAGACACAACTCCGTGGGTGAGGGGGGGGGGAGGAGCGCTTTTTTGCCCTTACTTTGCCACGCTGGTAAGATGGTTGGACAACCACAGCAGCACTGTGGGTGCACTTTGATTTCTGCCTTGGGGGACCGATGCCCATGTGCCTCGGAGCCAGGTCCCTCGGGAAGAGGTCCCCTGCCTGCATCTATTCTGTCCCCCAGGCCCCTTTGCCGTCATCTCCGTCATGATTGGGAGCGTGACGGACTCCCTGGTGCCCAGTGAGGATTTCCTGGAGTCTGTCAACAGCACCAACGTGACGATGGTGAATGAAGCACGGCGGGACGCTGCTAGGGTGGAGCTGGTGGCCACGCTCACCATCCTGGTGGGCGTCTTCCAGGTACGCAGGGCCTGACCCCTCGGCAAGGAGCCACCGGGCAAAGAACCGAAGGGGCTGCAGCACTGCAGCAGCGCCCTGAGCTGGGCTCGTGGCCCTGCTGCCGCAAGCCGCCGGGCTCATGCTCTCCACCTGCCGCTTCTTCTTCCAGGTGGCCCTGGGCTTCCTGCAGTTTGGCTTTGTGGTGACCTATCTCTCGGACCCGCTGGTGCGTGGCTACACCACTGCCGCCTCTGTGCACGTCCTCATCTCCCAGCTCAAGTATGTCTTCGGCATCTCCCTGGGTGAGCACTCAGGGCCGCTCTCGCTGTTCACGGTGAGTGGGGGGCACATGGCTGCCATGGGGACCCCCCCCCCCAGCTCAGCGGGGCATGCTGAGATCCCCAAAAGCCTGCTGGGGGCAGCTTCTGCCTTTGCTCCGGGTTATGACCAAGACCCTCCTTGTTACAGACTTGGCACCCCCCAGAAGTCAGGGTTTGGGCTGGGGTGTCCCCAAAATGGCTGCGTTCCCCCCCCCCCCTCAGGCTTGCCTGGAGGCTGGACCTGGAGGGTCTGCACCGGGGTGGGGTTGGTCGCCGCACTTGTGGCCCCCATCCAAGCCGGGGGAGGAGGAAGAGGAAGGGTGTCCGTAGCATTGGCCAGGTCCTTAGCCCATTGCCTCCTGCTGCCTCTCTGCTAGACCTTCATCGAAATCTGCCAGAAGTTGCCGAAGACCAACGTGGGCACCCTGGTGACAGCCATCATTGCCATGGTGGCCATCTTCATCGTGAAGGAGCTCAACCACAAGTTCTCTGCCAAGCTGCCCATGCCCATCCCCATCGAGCTCATCACGGTACCAAGCTACACGGCTCCCTGCGGGGATGCGGCTGGCGGGTATCGTGTCCCCAGGACGTGGCCCAGCTGGGGCTGGTGTAGGTGGGACTGGGTCCCTCAGCGAGGGCGGGTCTAGGATGGCCTCTACACAGTCCTCGTGGGGGAGGCTCTGCCTCACTTCAGCTGTTCCCCCTGCAGATCATCGTCTCCACTGGCATCTCCTATGGCGTCAACCTGAACTCCAAGTTTGGCATCTCTGTGGTGGGCCACATCCCCAGCGGGTGAGTGGGGCCGGGGCAGCGGGGGCAGCTCTGCTGAGGTGCCACGCTGCCTGCCGGGAGCCCCTTTCTAGCTGTGTCTCCCTCTCTCGGCTGCAGGTTGAAGCCCCCCATGGCCCCTAACATCAAGTACTTTGGGCAGGTGGTGGGCAACGCGTTCGCCATTGCCGTGGTGGGCTATGCCATCTGCATCTCCTTGGGCAAGATTTTTGCCCTGAAGCATGGCTACAAAGTGGACAGCAACCAGGTGATGCTCTGATACACACAGCCCCTTCCCCGTGTGATAAAATAAGGATTTACTTCTCATGGCCCTTGGGGGAGGAGAGGCTGGCACTGTGTTCCTGACCCCCCTGCTCTGTCTTCACAGGAGCTGATAGCTCTGGGCCTCTCCAATTTTCTGGGCGGCTTTTTCCAGTGTTTCGCCATCAGCTGCTCCATGTCACGGAGCCTGGTGCAGGAGAGCACCGGAGGCAACAGCCAGGTGGGTTGGGGCCAGCTGCTGCCAGCGGCACCCTCTACTCCAGCCAGCGCTGCTCGCAGAGGCAGCAGGTGCCAAAGGCCTCCCCTGCCGCTGCCTTTCCCGAGGGTCTGCTGGTGCTGGTGCCAGAACGGCAAGGGGCTGGAGCCGAATGCACCAGGGTGCCAAGGTGCTTGGCGCAAGCCATGCTCGTCTCTCACTTCCCACTCTCCTTGCCAGGTGGCTGGTGTCATTGCGTCCCTGGTCATCTTAGTGACCATCCTGAAGATTGGGGAGCTCTTCCGGGACCTGCCCAAGGTACGTCCCATCTCCACTCACCCTGCTCCCACGTCCCCGGGGCAGCCAGGGAGGGCAGCTCCCGATGGGCAGCAGCCCTCTGTGCCCTGTCTGTCCCAGTCCCATGCAGAGACATGTCAGCAAAGCCCCGTCCCATGGCACGTCAGTGTGGGAATGCCCTGTTTGGGGCTGGATGTGGCAGGATGCAGCTCCTGCTCCACTTGTGGTGCCTGGCATTGCGGGAGTGGGGCACGGATAAGCCCCCGGGACCGGTCCTCTCCATCCTTTCAGCTCCAGGAATTTCTTTCCCAGGCCATCCTAGCTGCTATCATCATCGTTAACCTCAAGGGCATGTTCAAGCAGTTCGCCGACTTCCGCACGCTCTGGAAGTCCAACAGGGTGGACCTGGTAAGGTGCGGGGACTGTACTGGGTGTTTTCCCCAGGGCTGGGGCTGCTGGGCTGCGCTGGCACTGCTGGGACAGGGCTTTCTCCGTCCTCCATGAGGCTCTCATGGCGGGCCAGTGCCAGCGGGAAGGCCGGGTGCCACTGAGCTGTGTCACCCCCTCCAGATGGTCTGGATTGTGACATTCGTGGCCACCCTCCTGCTGAACCTGGACCTGGGCCTGGGGGTCTCAGTGGCCTTTGCACTGCTCACCGTCGTCTTCCAGACCCAGCTGTGAGTAGCCCCTGAGCAGGGGCCGGGGGAGCTCGTCCTGGGAGCCAGGGGCATGCGAGCCCAGGGGGTGTGCTGGGATCACTCAGGAGGTGGTGTTTGGGCACCACTTCCCGAGGGGTGGATGAAGACATCAGCAATCTCAGCTCTTCACTCTTCTCCCTGCAGGCCTCACTACTCCATCCTGGGGCATATTTCTGACACGGACATCTACAGGGACACGGTCGAATACAAGCAGGTAAAAAAGTCAAGGCGCTGGGGGTATGTGAGAAGTGCCTGCAGGAGGCCAGGGTGGCTTGACGCTGTGGGAAGATGACCCAGGGGGGCGTTTTGAGGGAAGTCATGGAAGACCAGAGCTGGGGGCAGAGGAGAGGGCAGCACTCCTCGTGTCTCCAGAGGTAGCATGCCCTCCCTGTCTCCTCCAGGCTCAGGAGGTCCCTGGCGTGAAGATTTTCCGCTCCTCCTCCACCATCTATTTTGCCAATGCAGAGCTGTATTCTGAGGCCCTGAAGAAGAAGGTAGGGGAGAGGCAAAGTCCCTGGGCCACTACAGGCGGGTGCCATACCCTGGTCCCTGCTGCCCTGCCCAAGGGAGGCTTTGGTCCTGGGCATCCAGATGTGCTCTGCCAGGTCCCTCTTGTGCCACCACGGATGGGTCCTGGAGCAGCTCCCTGGTGGCATATGGGACCGCTTGGGGTTGGGTAGCGGGAGGGAGATGGGGGCCAAGTGCCCCTGGGAGAGCTCCCATGGGCTGGCAGCAGTGGACCAGGAACAGGGTGTATCGTTTCACAGAGCGGCACCAATGTGGACCGGCTGATTGAGAAGAAGAAGAAGGCCCTCAAGAAGCTGAAGAAACGGCAGAAGCAAGCTGAGAAGGAGAAGGCAAAGAGGCAAAAGGTGCTTCCCAGGGCTGCGACCGTCAGGGCCCTCTGCCCAGCTCCCCCTCCGAGCTCTGGGGTTGGGTGTCACGGAAATCCCCGTGGGCTCCTGGGAACTGCTCCTGCAGCTGGCTGGGGTGCGTGCTCGGGCTGGGTCGCCAGGTGAGGAGCAGAGATGGAGGCAGGGCTGCAATGCCAGAGCCGTGTCCGAGGTCAGCAGGTGAGGCCAAGGCTGTTAATGATTATGCCGAGGAGCCAGTGAGACACTAATAGTTGGTGAGTTAATCATCAAAACGGAGAGAGCAACAGCTAATGGACCAGAATCCAGGGAAAGTCATTAGTGGGAGTCCGCGAGCCCCTGTATATTGGCAACGGGAAGAGCCAGGTCAGTGCATGGTTGTTGAAACCAGCAAACCCAGACAGGGTTGCAAATGCTGAAAGCGAGATGCAGGTGGAAGAGATGCACCAGCCACCGGACACCACCCGCTTCCCTCACCGTAACACAGCCAAAAGCCCCCTTCCAAACCCAACAACATTTTAGGGAAGGAAAAACAAGGGAGGGTGGCACTTTCCAGCCTGCTGGCCCAGCCCGGTGTGCTGTCAGCTGCTGTGAGGTGATGCTGGGTCTCCTCCCCCCCAGGATGCGGAGAATGAGTGCAATGGGCCAGGCATTGCAGTGATCGACCTGGGTCAGGAGGCAGCGGAGGGCAGCACGCCTGCTGAGCCCACCCTGCGCTCCCTGGGGCTCCCTGTGCCTGACTTCCACACCGTCATCCTGGACTTCAGCCCCGTCAACTTTGTGGACACAGTCTCCATAAAGATCCTGAAGAATGTAAGGAAAAGGCTGGGGGAGCAGGGAAGACGTCCGCCGGCCACCTTGCAAAAAGCTTCCCAAATGCCCCACTGGGGGCGGTGGGATAGCGGCCGTCTGCCTCATTTCCCACGCTCACGGGGCAGCCTGACACCTGTCTGTGTGTTTGCTGCCATTTGCAGATCTTCAGGGATTTCCGGGAGATAGAGGTGGACGTCTTCATTGCTGGCTGCCCGGGTGAGGAGGCCTTGCAGGGTCATCAGCCCTCATGGGGCAAGGCCACCCCTTTGGAAGGACACGACTGAGTGCTTGGTGGCCCACCGTGGCCTCCACATCTCCAGGTGTCCCTTTTCCCAGGATTTCCACAAGGGATGCAGCTCCTGGCTGACATGGAGCAGCCACAGGGCCCTCCTGAGCCCTGGGGTAGCCCTTCCACAGCCTGATCCCACTGGGGTGTCATCTGGCTTGGGGACCCATCTTGAGCCCCATGGCCCCAGTGCGGCATGTCCCCTCATGGGGACTCTCACTGGGGAGGCAATTGCCACTGCAGAGTGGGGAGAGGCTGGTGGGGGTGGGATGGGGGCCACGGTGCCACCATGGTGGGCGCTTCTCCCTCCACACAGTGTCCGTCATCGCCCAGCTGGAGAGGGGCAACTTCTTCAGCCAGACCATCACCAAGCACCACTTCTTCGCCTCAGTGCATGATGCCGTAGTCCATGTCACCGGGCAGCGGGAAGAAGCCCTGGTAAGCATCGGCCTCCCCGCTAGCAGGGACATGGCCATCCTTCCCCTCCTCTGTGTGTCTCCTGGGGGCTGCACTGGGATTGTGTTCATGGGCTTGCGCTGGAGACACGGCTCCCCATGGCGTGAGCCCCTGGGGACCTTGCTGGGTGGCGCACTCCCTCCTCGCCATGGGGTCTGCGGGGCCAGGAGCGCTAGTGGAGACCTGGCATGCTGCTTGGAGGGGTCCAGCTGGACCAACCTCTCACTGCCCCGCTCCGTAGGTGTGCTCCAGCACCAAAATGTAGCCCCGTGAGAGGGGGACGTCGGAGCCCCGTCGCCGAGGGAGGTCTCCAGAAGATGCTCCAGGGCTGGTGATGCGGGACCTCCCACCATAGGGCTCCTCCAAAGACATGAGCTCTCCTGCTGCCGAGTGCTGCTCGGGTGCCAGGAGACCTCCTGCCCTCAGCCGGCCCCGTCGGACGCCCGGCAAAACCGGCCAGCTACCTCAGATACGAGCCCGTCACCAAGCTGGGACACCCTCCTGGCGTGGGGCAGCTCCGGGGCCAAGCCATCGCTGGGAGATGGTGCCAATTTTTGGATCCCCGAGGAGGAGGAAGGCCCCCTCGCCGGACGTGCCCCCGCCTGGCAGGTTGCCCAAGCTGGCACGGGACATTTGCCCTCTGCTCTGGTTGTCAGTGCGCTAAAATACTGTAGCATTTCTGAGCATTAATTTTAAAGCACCATGTGACTGATGAATATTTCTCAATAAACGTGTCCTCAGCCAAGATGTGCTTTTGTCTGTTGTTGTTAATGATTGGCGCTCTCCGGCCAGAGTCTGCTTTTCCATATGAATATTATCGGATGATACAGTTAGGTTGACTCTTAACTACTGTGCCCCTTTGGCCCTTTTCTTGCCCCCGGTCCCGGCCACTCTTTGCACCCCTTCGGTGTCGCTTGAAGACCTTGAGGCGGAGGGAGGCCCTGGTGTTGGAGGGGTCGCTCACGAGCAGCACGAGCAGCCGGGCGCGGGGGTCGGAGCAGCACGGGGCAGCAGGGCGCCTGGCCCCGGGGCAGGCGGCTCCCGGCCCCGAAAAAGGGCCCGCCCCCCCCCCCCCCCGCGTCATCCCCGAGGGACTGGGACCCCCCGCATCCCGCCGCGACGCCCTCCCGACACCAGGCGGCGCCGCCGCACCCCTCGCCCCATTCTGCGCATGCGTCCCCTGCCCGGCTCCTGGCATCCGGCAGCCTTCCCTCACGCCTCCTCCTGCGCATGCGCAACCCCTGGCCCCTCCCCCCGCCGAGGTTCATGCACATGCGCCTTCCCGCCCATCCGTTTCCTCTCTCCTGCGCATGCGCTCTCGGGCCCGCTCCGTCGGCGGCCAAGTGACAAGATGGCGGCGTCCTCTGTGTGCCGGGTGGGCTGCGCGGCCGGGCGGGCCCTCCTGCGGGGCTCCCGCTCCCCCGTGAGTCCCCGCGGCCGGCGGAGGGGGCGGCGGCGGCGAGGGGGGAGCGGCGGCGAGGGGAGCGGGAGGCCCCGCGGGGCCGCCGGCCACAGCCTCCCCGCCGGGGAAGGTCACGGGGACGCGGCGGCCTGCGGGGCGGGGGCGGCGGTCGCTATGGAAACCGCCCCCCTCACACACACACCGCGGGGCCGGGATCGTTCCCCGCTGCGGGGCTCGCCAGGGGCCTTCTGTCCCTTCCTTTCCTCCGGTGGAGAAACCAGGCTTGACTGGACTGTGCGACTCTTCAGTGCTTTTTAGTACCTGTTTAATGTTTGAAACCTCTGCCGGTTTCCAGTCTGCTGTGCCCTTACAACTAAACGTCGCTGGGTGGGTCGGGGCCTGCCTCAGGGGCTTCCACAGGCAGATTCTGTGCCTGGCAGTCTGTTCTGCAGGTCTGGCTTGCAGAAGGGAGTTGCTATTTAATAGTGATAACGGCCTTTTCTTTAGGCGGCCTTACTGACTTTGACGAGGAACCGAGGTGTTGTTACTTATGCCCAAGCACTCCATAATATTCCTGAAACACAAGTCACCACTCTGGAAAATGGTCTCCGTGTAGCTTCAGAGGAGTCTAATCAGCCGACATGTACGGTAAGTTTAAGATAGTTTGAGGACGTACTTGAAATAGTCATTTTTGTCTAGTCTGTAACTGATCTTCCAAAAGTAACAAACCCATATTTGAACCAAAGTTTCTGGCGGAGACCCTTCTTTCTGTTAATTGGTCAGAGCATAAGTGACCAGCAATTATTATACCATTGGCAAAACTGTCAAAGGTTCTTGTGACACTGCTAAATGAAGAGTCTAAATGTATACTGGAAACTGTCAGTTGCTGGTGCTCGTTCTTATTTTGGTGCTACTAGTGGAATACCTCTGGACTGCAGTTTTTTTCCTTGCTGTTATACATATGGGCATCAGGCTTGAATGTGCTGTTTGTTTTCTTTTCTAGTATATGTACTTGCTGCTTTTTCTGTTAGGTGGGTGTGTGGATTAGGGTGGGGAGCCGCTATGAAAATGAGAAGAACAATGGAGCCGGTTACTTCCTGGAACATCTGGCGTTTAAGGTAAAGCAGTATGCTAGATCTGGCATAGGATTGTGTGGAGATCTGTCCTGGACAACTACTTATATGTTGAGCTCTCACTTCAGAGGCTGTTGTTGTTAAAAGAGAGTGTAAATCAGTTTATCTGAACCTCAGAAACTTTGTACGTAGTAAAAAAATAAATTTTTACAAAGGCACCTAACTTATATGGTGCTCTGTGTTTGAACATGTGGCAAGCTGCAAGCATGCATGAATTACGGCAGCTCTTATTTGCTAATCATTATTTCCCCTCGTAAAGGAAGAAAATTTTAAGTAACGACTGAGACTGAGTCCCTAACCCTGTGGTTCTGATCGTGACCGTCCCAGCTCCTCTGTAGCGCGCGCACACACACAGGACAATATTATGAAACATGTTTCTTCAGGTTAGCAGGCAGAGCTCAAAGCAGCATTTCCTGTAGCTGCTGACTTTTCAGTGGTTTTGTTAGTGGACAGGCAAAGTTTGAAGACTCCAGCTCTTACTTCCCTAATAACATAACTGTGTGCTGAACAGTCCTTTATATGTGCCTACCAGGGCAGAAGGCCTGGGGCTTGCTGACTCCCATCCAGCCCGTGCTGTCATAGGCAACTGCAGCATCTGATTCAATCCTGAAGAGTCGAGCTCTATTTTAGAAGTAGTTTTCTGTTCCTATTGGAAGGTTTCTCCAGAATATTGCTCCTTGGATGGCTAGAAACTCGCTTCTCATTTCTGGTTCTGGCTTATTCTTGTTTTACTTCTACTGATGTGTTCTTCAGCCACCGTTGTTCCTTAGCTTAAGCTCAGATTCTCTTTGCCTTTTGGGTTCTTACTGGTCTTTCAAAATACATCTCAACCTTTCTTTAGTTAGGGTAAGTAAACCAAGTTTTATATCTCTTGTTTTGTGCACTTGCTCTTGGCTTTTATGAGTCAAGTGACAGTTTTTACTGTTTTAGCTCTTTAGCTTGCCCAGAAGGAAATTTGACCATTCTTAGTTGCATTTACCTGGTTTCTTTCAGGGCACAAAGAAGCGTCCTTGTGCCGCTTTTGAGAAGGAAGTGGAGAGTATGGGTGCTCACCTTAACGGGTACACCTCGCGTGAGCAGACTGCCTATTACATAAAAGCCCTGTCCAAGGACATGCCCAAAGGTAGGATGGCTGCTGGACAAAGTCCGATTCGGGGATTGAGGACTAAGCAAGTGTGTGTGTATGTGTGTGTGTGCCTCTCCCACCAGCATCCTTTCTAACAACAGACTGAGCAATGAAGTTGTAGCTGAGCAGTAAATTGCAGGTTCTAGGTGACAGCAGAAGAAAGCACTGCCGAAAAATGGTGCTTCAAGGCTGCGAGCTCGTGTGTTCTTAAAACCAGCTTTTGCAAAGCTCTTAGTGTCATGTTGCGCTACATTGCCAGAAAAGAGAGGGAGTTTCGGTAATCTGTGGTTGTTTTATGGATTTGGGAAAATGAGGTCGATGGCAGCTACTGTGTCACCATGCTACCTTGTGCATGCTCCTATTTGTGTCACTTGTCCAGGGGTTGTGATTTGAGTCAGAGCCAGTGTTGTGGGCCTCGCTGTAGATACGACAAGCTCTCTGCAAGGGTTCGGCTTGTTTCTGCGCTATACCCTGCTTCTGTTGTGCTCCCCCTTTTGCAGTCATGTTCCAACTTTCTGCTTGCACTGATGAGCTATCAGGGGCACACAGCATGCAAACCTGGAGGTTTCTTCATGCCAAAACAGTGTTGTTTCTCTCTTCGATGCTGTGGGAAAGGGTAGTACAAATCTCCGTTATGTTGCTTCCCCTCCCCAGCATGGTTTGTTGCTCACTGCTCTTGCCTGTGTCCCTGCAGCTCGCGTGTCTCTTCCCCTTTCAGCAGCACTGGGCAGCAGTCGGGCAGTGGGATGGTTAATGTAGGAAATGTGTTACAGTTGTTGAGCTTCTGGCTGACATCGTGCAGAACTGTGCACTGGAGGAATCTCAGATCGAGAAGGAACGTGGCGTCATCCTTCAGGAGTTGAAAGAAATCGACAACAACTTGACGGACGTTACCTTTGATTACCTTCATGCCACTGCTTTCCAGGGGACTGCGCTGGGCCGCACTGTTGAGGGGACCACTGAGACCATCAAGTGAGCAACAGATTGGATGTGGTACCCAGGCCACAGGTTCAGTCCTTGGGGTGCATGACTCCCACTTCTCAGTAATGGTGACTGCACAAGGGAACCAGTCCAGGGTGTGTGCAAGGAGCATGTGGTGCTGTACGCAGAGGTGATCTGCTCTCGTGAGCGTTTCACTTTGTCTTGACTGTGTTTTCCCCCTTGGTGCTGGTGTAAGTGTAGGAGTGCACACATCCTTCTCCAGAATTGCCCTTCGTATAGGATGTGTGAGGCTGGTAGGGGCCTGGTCAAACCTTCTCCTATGCTTATCAGTTTGACACCTTGAGAGAGTTTAAGAGCTAGGGATGCTCACTAGAGCAGCAGCCTCAAGCAGACGCCTGCTAGGCCATTGGTAGCCCAGTGAGCAGAGGCTGATGCTCGCCTAGCCTGCATTTGAACTCTGTCCTTAACTCTCTATCTTGGCTGCTTATTTCCATTCTCTATGTTCTAGAATAACAGTGTGAGGAAAACAGACACTGCAGTCACACTTCTAGAAAGTATTGTTTCCCCATAACTAAGACAATCAAATACATTGCTGCTGTCTCTGCACTGTACTCTTGCTTCCCATAAGTTTCTCATCCTTCCATCTCCGAGTTGCTAATTTATTAAGTCTCTTTGTGCGCTCTAGGCATCTGACTCGTGCAGATCTAGCTTCATATGTTGATATTAACTACAAGGCACCTCGTATGGTCCTGGCAGCTGCTGGAGGTAAGTCCTAGATCGTTGTGACTTTAGAAAGCCCGGGTATTTTCAAGCTGGTGATCAAACCCCTGTCGCACAGAGCTGTTATCTCTAACATAAAATAAGATGATTTTGTTAAATGAAGCTGTTTAAGGCTGCAAATCTCTGTTGTCAGGTATTTCGCACAAGGAGCTGGTAGATGTAGCTAAGCAACACTTCAGTGGAGTGCCCTTTACTTACAAAGAGGATGCTGTGCCTATTCTCCCACGCTGCCGCTTCACCGGGAGCGAGGTAAAGTTGTTTTGTTCCTCAGCAAAGCAAGCAGCTGTTGCCAAACTGCTGAATGAATGTGAAACCAGGTATAGCTCCTTTTGGAGGGACAATCTGTTCGTATATCTCAGAGGAGCTAATGAGCGAACAGGCAGCAGCTTGGTAGTGCCTCGACGCTCCGTTCTTGGGGCTTGTTGCTGCAGTGTAATGAGTGTTAGATAGGGCCAAAATCCTTTAGGAATGTGAGGTCGTTGCTCACATCATCTACTGGAAAACTGAAACCAGAGGCAGCTGGTTCGTGCTCAGCTCTGCCTGAGACTATTTGATTTCCCTGGGATAATATTAAGTCCTCTAATTTGTCCACCTGGCTTTGCACCAGACAGCAGACATAGCCATAGTGCTGATGCAGCTCTCCTCTGCTCCCTGCTGGTTTTCTAGATCCGTGTCAGAGATGATGCTCTGCCCCATGCCCATATTGCCCTTGCCGTGGAGGGTCCAGGATGGGCTGATCCCGACAATGTCGTCCTCCTTGTGGCTAACTCTATCATTGGACGCTATGACCGCACATTTGGAGGTGGTAAGGTAAGAGAGTTGGGAATGTGGCTGGGAAAGCCCAGAGCCCTTTAATTAATTCTGGAGTCCTTGGGTGGATGTGCTAATGGGGTGCTATTGTGTTTACCTTCCAACTGTGAAGTGGTCAGGAATCTAGAAAGTGGGATAGAAGTGTAATCGGGGCTGATCCGGGACAGTTCTTGGGATGTGTTGTGCTCTGTGTTGTCTGTGGTCTTTGTGAAAACAGCTCAATTGGAGGGGATTTTTGCTCTGAGAAAGCTTTTATATTGGAATGGCTGAGGGTATCTCTATTTACAGAATCAGTCCAGCAGGCTGGCTACACTTGCCGTGGAGCATAAACTCTGCCACAGTTTCCAGACGTTCAACACCTCCTACTCTGATACCGGCCTCTTTGGTTTCCATTTTGTTTGTGATCCTCTGTCCATAGACGATATGCTGTCTTGCGCTCAGGGCGAGTGGTAAGTATGCCTTCAGCAAAAGGTTCTGTTTAAGATCTGACCCTCTCATGGGCATCTGAACTGGTGGAACTCATATTAGATCTTCAGAGCACTGTGTCTCTATATGAACTTCTTGATAACTCACGTTCTGGTCAAATCATCCTACGAGTGGTTTCTGTAACTGTCTTGGGATGTGGCTTTTGAGAGAAACAGGTATCAGGAGTTGTTTCTTCTCATCAAACTGCTGTTGCTAGTTTTATCCCTTTGGGCTGGTTAGGTTTTTAGCTCGTGGTTTCCCAATTTTAGCATTGAGATTTGGGGATGAGGTTTTTTTTATATTTAAGTGAGATTGTTCTTTAGGGAAAAGGTCCTTGCAGGTGCCCAAGAGGCTTTTTATCTCCGTTGTCTTTTTAAACTTGGGCAAAGCAGGCAGAATTCTTGTGTTCACAACTGTTGTGTTGTGGCTGATAAATGCCTCGCTGCTGGGGCCGTCCCAGACTTAGGGAACCTTCTGTCTGTTTGTCTTATTGTGTACATTTATATCCCAGTAATGGTTAGAGGCTACAACGGAGATTCAGAGCCGTGCCGTGCTGTGTACGGAGCAGATGGAGTTAGCCCTTGCCCCAGAGACCTTGTTGTTGGCAGGGGAGAAAGGGATTTAGCAGCTGGAGTTTAACAGACTGTGTAGAACTGCCTTGTTCTTTCAGCACCAGTTTCCATAGCAGCTGGCCATGCGTGGGAATAGCTGACGAGCCGGCTCTTGTGACAGCCTACCGCAGACCCCTCGCCTGGTGGCTAAGCTAGAGCCGGCACCAAGGCTGCTTAGAGCTTTGTGAGTGTAACTCAGCATGTAAAGCGCTGGCTGATGCTCCCCGCCTGTAAGCTTGAACTCTTTCTCTCACCTCCTGCTGTTCAGTGCTCCCCTGTTATTAGCTACTCTGCAGTGGTCAAGATTGAGTCTCTAGCCTGCAGGAGAAACGTTGAAATTGGCTTATTCCTGCAGGGGCTTGGGAAGGGGAGGGATTCACTTACTCTTTAGTGGTCTTTCCATCTCCTTTCCAGGATGCGTCTGTGCACTAGTACCACAGAGTCAGAGGTGAAGAGAGCCAAGAACTTCCTCCGAAATGCCATGGTGGCTCAGCTGGATGGTATGTTCTGGTTTATGGAGTGATCGCTATGAGGCTTTCAGAGGGTTACCACTCCTGTCCCTCCTGGGGAGCAGGAGTTCTTTGCTAAACGTTACAGTACCACAGGCAGGCATTGAGCAAAAGTCCCTCTGCTCTGCTCTGTGTTCCTCTTGCTCCGTTGTCAAAGCGTCTGATCCCAGCCTTCTGTGCTCCAGGCTGGCCCTGACTGTAAACTTCTGGTCATTCTGCTGCTCAGAGTGCTGAGCTCATGTGCTGCTTGGCAGAGTTAAAATGAGACACTCAAACTGGTCTGTATTAGCTGTGAACAATTCTGGAGACTAGGGAGAATCTTTCTATTGCTTAACTCCTGCTGGAGCTGCTTGGAATGGTAACTACAACTGTGAGTTTTATCTGGAGCTGTTTAATAACTAGAGTTGGTTGTATCTGCTTTCTCCAGACTGATGATCAAGCTATGAAATTCCAGAAGGCTTTTTATTTTGCTCACAATGTGATGTCTTCAACATCTCCTAGGTACTACCCCAGTGTGTGAGAATATTGGAAGCCATCTCTTAAACTATGGACGCCGTATCCCTCTGGAGGAATGGGATTCCAGGATTGCTGTAGGTATCCATTTGTTTTTTTGGAGTACCTCAGCATACTTGGTGTCAGCCTTGGTTCTGGCCTTAGTCTGCTGCAGTGACACAAGGCTTACTTATCCCTTAGTCAAGATGCCTGGAGTCCAGGCAGTCAGCTCACTGATGGCGATATCTGTGTGTTAGAATGTGTGACACAGACTCTCTGTATCTTGTGTCCCTGTGGCTGGATCCAGTTCATCCCAGAAAAAGGGCGTATGGCTGTGTTAAGCCACACAACCTGAAATTCTGTATCAGTTTCCCTAGAGGTGGCCACTCTCTAGTTTGTATACTTCTGCAGCCACTGTATCCCTTCTAAGACTGCAGTTTTTGGACTGCCATGTCTTCTGTATCCTCAGAAGAATGCCTTATGTGGAGCGTTGTCCGACCTTGTGGCGGATGAGAGCTAGACAGTTGGTTCAGATGGCCCCAAAGGGTCTGACAGTGTGTTTTTAATGGTCTCGATATGTAATGTCAGTAGTAACTTGCAAATTGGAGAAATGCAGAAGGGTTATTGACTGCTTGTTTGATGCTTTTTAGGCTGTTGACGCAAGAATGGTGCGGGAGGTCTGCAGTAAATACATCTATGACAAATGCCCAGCAGTTGCAGCAGTTGGTAAGTGAGCAGGCGATTAGTATGTGGTAGCTCAAAAAAACCAGGAGGTGGTCAGGAGCTGAGTGGAAGCAAAGTGCAGGCACTTTCCACACATCTGTTCTGGCCTCTTAATCACTCTGGTTCTTTTGCTGTTATCTTCCTGCCTCTGCACATTAGATGTGCCAAGGCATGTTTGCCAGGAAATCAAACCCGCAGATGATGGAGGTACAGTGACAGTGAGCTGCTGGCCATCCTCCCACCTCTCTGCTTGCTGCGGAGCTGTGACTAACAGTGGGAGTCCCAGAGCTGGGTGGGGGCTCAATGGTATCTGCCAGGTGTCCTTACCCTGGAGTCACGGTGGTTTATGTAAGGGAAGTGAAGGGGCCTGATTCTCTTGTGCTGCTCCGACATGTCTGTCTGGCCAAGGACAAATTCCTCTTGGAAAGCCTGCCTGAACAGCTAGCTCAGCTCAGCTCTGCTGCCTCCTTCCTGTGTGTAGTGGATTCCCCTCCTCTATGCAGCTGTTTCCTCTGGGCCTACAAAGTAGAGCAGTCTGGAAAAAGGAGAGGGTTTTCAAACAGGAAGCTGCAATGAACTTATCAAAATCGCTGTGATTTGGTGGCTCCCTGTGTTTCATACCTGAATGTGAAAGTGTATTCAGCATTGCGGAGCACCGGGAGAAGGCAAATTACTCTGAGGAAATTAATAATGGTTCTTCTGTCAGGACATGGTTTCTGCCAGCTTTTCTGGTGCAGATTTGAGCTGTACTTGCCTAGTTTTGTGTGTAGCTATTCTGGATTCTGAGCATGGTCTGCTCTGCCACTGTCTGCTCCAAGAATGTGGGAACTGTTTCACGGGAATTTTAACTACCTCTCCAGTGACTAACTCTGTTTCGCTCACTCAGGTCCTATTGAACAGCTTTTGGATTACAACCGTATCCGCAGTGCCATGTACTGGATTCGTTTCTAGGATGTGTCCCTGCAGGATGGAAACAGTGAAGTTGTGGACTGTGACAGGGCTCCTGAGGTTCTGTCTGGCTCTGAATGTCTTGTGCGCCAGGGTCAAGATCAGTCCTGTCAAAATGGCTGTCATCTTGATGTTAAATGTGTAATAATAAAAATAAATATATCCTAAATGGAGTTGGCTCTGCTGGGGAGTTGCTCTGTCTTGCTGGGCTGTGTGTGTAGACTGGCTTAACCTTTCCAAGTCGGTGATGTACTGGGCCAGTAAGTCTTGATTTGTCTGGGGTCACTTTACAAAAATCTGGTGTCTGTAGCCTGTTCCTCCTCTGTCCTTATCTGGTATTGTCCTGCCAGGCCACTGAGTTCACAGGTCTTGTCTTTAGGCTGGGAGGAGCAAGTCTTCCCCTGGTGTAAAGCTGTCAGAGTGGCCCTAGTTATTTCTTCTGTGTGCTTCTGTGGAGTGGCAGCATGGTCAAACTTGGGTTTTAGCATTATCGTTTCTACAGACCTAAAATGAAGGGCCCTCATCTGAGGGGACCGCTCTGCTCCCTTTCTGCTTGTCAAGGAGATCAAAATGCTTCTATGGAAAGCTTGTCCTCTTCCAGTCCCTGCGGTGTGGCGTTAATATTTCTGGCCTCACTGTTTTTTACCCTCTTCTTGTTGGAGTGACTGCTTCTTCTTTTGCAAACCCTCTCTCTTTACTCATTTCCAGATAAAACTGGTCAGCTGACTTCACACCATTTATCTAAACTCATGAGGGCAACCAACCTGGCTTTGCCTGATGTGTTGGTGGAGTTAAGGGGGTTATTTGTAGCAGAGTTGGGAGCACTGTAAGGAGCTGGAGCTGTTGCTAGACAAACACCTCTCCAGAACCTTAATGGGATATAGTGCCTCTCATCCTTAAGCTTCTTGGTTAGATACGAGCCAGCTCAGCAATGAGCCGAGTTGGTTTTTGTCTCTGCGTGTCTCCTCCAAATGAGGCACCATCTGATCAGTCCTTATGCAATAGCTGAGAAGCTGCTGACTAAAGTGTAGGGTGACCTGTCCTATATCTGGAAGATAATCTCTAAGTTTGAATGGTTGAAAGAACTACACAGGTCTTCCTGCTTGTCTGGTGTCTGTCTTTGGGTTCTTGTTCCCATGTCTTGCCTCCAGAAAGCTGAAGTATGGAACAGAAAGCAGACAGAATCAAACTGAACAAGTGGAGAAAAGCTTCCCACCAGGTGGCACTAGCCTATCACATCTCTACTTTGAAGCAGCAAGGTACTTCTGCTTAATTTTTGTCTTTGGGATAATTCTCTTTGGGATTCTCATTTAATTTTCAGGTGCTGCCCTGACAAGTGGGATTTAAAAATAGTGTAAAAGTTTCCAAGAGTTAGTCATTACATTTGAGACTAATCCAGTGTACTAAATCATTTGCGCTGAATCCGGATTCTTGATGAGAGAGTCAGTGTGTCTGAACTCATTGCGTATACTAGGCAAGTTCAAAACTGTTAAATGTTCTTGATGCAATTTGAATTTAACTATTGTTGCAAGCTCTGGCTCGTTACAAGCACACTAAGGGCTGAAAAACTGAACAAGCTCACTTATGCCTCAAGCCTTGTGGAATCAGTAAATGATTCTGTCTTGGTTTTATGACTGCAATTAGACCTTAATCTTCTGTTGTCTTCCATTACTGTATTTTTTCTCAGTGAGCTTCCAGGCTACTTTACAATTGGTGAGGAGTATGGGGAAGGGAGATGTACATCCTTGCTTTGTTTATTTCCTACAAGTCGTCTTCTCTGGAGCTACCTGCTTGGAAATGGCTGTTTTTCTTGAGTAATTCCCCAAGCCATCCTGCGCTACATCGTGCTGAGGAGCAAATTCAAACCCCTCTGCAACTTTTGCTTTTCAAACTGCTTTGTTTCTGTGCAAAAGAGGCAGGCTGGCTGCCCTGAGCAGCGTGCTCACAGCACTTCAGTGAGGACTCACACCTGCTCCCTCCTGACCACAAGGCTGCAGCTCTGCAAAGTTGGCTGGGTAATGTGGCATCGGAAGGTATTTTCAGATGCTTTTATCCATGTCAGAATCTGAGTATCTGGGCTGATCTATGCTGGAAACTGCGCTGCGGTGACTAGCGGTGTGTGCAGTGCTATGCGG
This sequence comes from Apteryx rowi, assembly GCF_003343035.1. NCBI lineage: Eukaryota > Metazoa > Chordata > Aves > Apterygiformes > Apterygidae > Apteryx > Apteryx rowi. The sequence continues at coordinate 222,839 of NW_020450580.1, forward strand.
TGTCCGCTAGCAGCTGGGGAATGGTGGCTGAATGTTGCAGTGCCGTAATGTTTGTCAGCATCTTCTGGCTGTGTTTCCAGTGGCGCTTTGCCTTGAAGTGCCTGTGGTGTTTGGGCGCTATGAAAGTTCATGCTTCCAGAAATGCAGGTATCTCACCAGCTTTAAAAAGTGAGAGATGGTGTGATATTTCACACAGTTTTTATTTCTTTGGTGGTAAGCAACCTTTACAAGTAGCCAGGGTGGGGATATAAAAGTTGGGAGAGGAAGCCCGTTCAAAAGTCTAGAGTAATACTGGCTGGTAAGACATCTTTGATCAGAGCCTTGCTGAGGGGCTTGGGAAGCATAACCTAGAGTTAGTGCTGAGTCATCAGGTATTTGACAGCTGGATCCTTCAGTGTCAGAGGAAGTGAAGCTCTGAACTAGTTGGCAGGTTTCTTGCTGTTTGATGAGCCACAAGTCTGTATTTCTGTTCCTCCATCAGAGCAGCCTCAGTCCAAGGGAATCCACACTGGGCAGTTTCTGGCATGGCAGAAATATCTTACCCAAATGCTTTTCCTGATCCTTGAAAACGTGAGATCTTTTGCTGGACCGCTCCCCTCCCCTTCCTGTAATTTCTGCTACCCGGTGAAGGACAGCAGCAGCGCTGAAGGAGGGAGTTGGAACCATCCCTAGAACAGGGCAATTTCACTGAAATTGGAGATGGCCTGGGTGACCTAATAAATCTGTTTCCTGGCTCTCCAGACAATGTGGGATTGTTCTGCGGGGCTCTTTGACCAGTCTAGTTTTCAATGGCTTAAGTGTTTTATTTTGCTACCTCACTTGGAAGGTTACTTGGGATCCCATTAGACTGTGCTGATAAATTTAGTCTGATGTACGAATTGGCCTTTGCTCCCTCTCCTTTTGCATGGTGTTAGCTGTCTTATCCTCTCCCATTAGAGTTCCTTCCTTGGAGGATACACCCTTCACCTACCTCTAGGCAATTGCTTTCCCTCCCTGACACCTTGGCTCTCCATCTCTTGGCTGGAAGAGAGGAAGATTTGGAAAGGAGGATGCTGTGCATTGTTTTGTGCATGCGCGCTCTATCCAAGGTGTTGTATAGCCACCTGCACCAGTACTTCGCTGACTTTCCACCATGCAGCAGAGCTACTCCGGGAGCATAAAATTTAGCAATGAAAATGGGAACGCTTGCTACGCACTTCTGCTCAGCGGTCCAGGTTTCACTGGTCTCTAACAGGAAAAGCTGTCAATGCCCCCAGCTTCGGGTTGCAGGGCAGGGACAGATGTACAGGGTGGATCTGCTTGTGGAGCAGGCAGCCCCTTTGATATGTGAGCTGCTTGTTTGGGATTTGTGCTCTTGCCAAGAGACGGGCCACAGCAGCCAATTGTCAGTAGTTGCCTCACCTGAACTAATTACCCCCCCTGGAAAGTACAGTTGATACTAATCATAGGTGCTGAGCCAAGCCTGTCCTCAGGGAACCGGGGAGCTGCAGAGAGGCTTTCACACAAACGAGAGGCTTGGATCCGTGCCTCTCTTTTATGCCAGAGAGCTTTTGGGAGGAGAGTCCTCAGCCCTCCGGGCCTGGTTCTCTACCAGCTCTTCTGCTGAGGCCGGTGGAAAATTGCTGTAGCAGCAATAGGGGAACAGGGTTTAGAAGACAGAGCAAGAGAAGTGCAGCTTTGCTAGTGTCTTGTGTTCCCAGATCCTAATACTACTTGAGCCCATTGGTGCAAGGATTGAACCAAGAGATGCGTGTGGCTATGATCAGGTACCTTTCATCTAGGCCAGCCCCTATATAGCAGGGTTTGTTCAGAGGGAGGCTGAGCCCTTCTTATGAATAAATGTCACTGCAGCAAGGTTGCAGGATGACTACGGTGAGGGTGGTACACGATACTTGGCAGACTTCCAGGCTTGGCCTGCCCAGGCCCCATCTGCTTTACCTTGCCTTTCTGTGTAATGTGGGCACTTTGCACACCAGGGGAGAGGAGCAGGGAGCAGAGGTACCTGGATACATAGTCAGAAATTAGAACTTGGAGCCATCACTGCATGTTCCAGTGGAATGTGCTGGGGTTGCCCTTGCATGTGGCCTGGTGGGTTTAGGCATGGCTGCTCCAGCAGAGGAGTCGGAGGTTCCGGAGGGGCTAAATCTTGCAGCTTCTAAGATGCTTGGAAATGGAAACAGCTCATCTAAAGTTTTAGCATATTCATTGCTTGAAAAAGAAGTGGACAAAGGGCCCATCCAAGCCTGACTGCCAGCTACAGCCATCCCAGACGGATATGAGCTGGGATTAAACGGGGAACAGCTAGTGGCAGGATTTGTCTTCGTTGTCACAGAATCACAGAATGGTTGAGGTTGGAAGGGACCTCTGGAGATCATCTAGTCCAACCCCCTGCCCAAGCAGGGTCACCTAGAGCACATTGCACAGGATTGCATCCAGGCATGTTTTGAATATCTCCAGAGAAGGAGACTCCACAGCCTCTCTGGGCAACCTGTTCCAGTGCTCTGTCACCCTCACAGTGAAAAAGTATTTCCTCATGTTCAGATGGAAGCGTCTGTGTTTCAGTTTGTGCCCGTTGCCTCACGTCCTGTCGCTTGGCACCACTGAAAAGAGTCTGGTCCCATCCTCTCGACACCCTCCCTTCAGATACTTGTACACATTGATAAGATCTCCCCTCAGCCTTCTCTTCTCCAGGCTAAACAGGCCCAGCTCTCTCAGCCTTTCCTCATAAGAGAGATGCTCCAGTCCCCTAATCATCTTTGTAGCCCTTCGCTGCACTTGCTCCAGTAGTGCCACATCCCTCTTGTCCTAGGGAGCCCAGAACTGGACGCAGTACTCCAGATGTGGCCTCAGCAGGGCTGAGGAGAGGGGGAGAATCACCTCCCTCGACCTGCTGGCAACACTCTTCCTGATGCACCCCAGGATACCATTGGCCTTCTGAGCCACAAGGGCACATTGCTGCCTCATGCTTAACTTGGTGTCCAGCAGGACTCCTAGGTCCTTCTCCGCAGAGCTGCTTTCCAGCAGCTCAACCCCCAACCTGTACTGGTGCATGGGGTTAGTCCTCCCCAGGTGCAGGACCCTGCACTTGCCTTTGTTGAACTTCATGAGGTTCCTCTCTGCCCACCTCTCCAGCCTGTCCAGGTCTCCCTAAATGGCAGCACAGCCCTCTGGTGTATTGGCCACTCCTCCCAGTTTTGTATCATCAGCAACCTTGCTGAGGGTGCACTCTGTTCCTTCATCCAGGTCATTGATGAAGAAGTTGAACAAGACTGGACCCAGTACTGACCCCTGGGGGACACCGCTAGCTACAGGCCTCCAACTTGACTCTGCGCCACTGATCACAACCCTCTGAGCTCTGCCATTCAGCCAGTTCTCAATCCACCTCACTGTCCACTCATCCAGCCCACACTTCCTGAGCTTGTCTATGAGGATGTTATGGGAGACAGTGTGGAAAGCCTTGCTGAAGTCAAGGTAGACAACACCCCCTGCTCTCCCCTCATCTACCCAGCCAGTCATTCCATCCTAGAAGGCTATCAGATTGGTTAAGCATGATTCACCCTTGGTGAAGCTATGCTGACTATTCCTGATCACCTTCTTGTCCTCCACATGCTTGGAGATGGCCTCCAGGATGAGCTGTTCCATCACCTTTCCAGGGATGCAGGTGAGGCTGACTGGCCTGTAGTTCCCTGGGTCCTCCTTCTTGCCCTTTTTGAAGACTGGGGTGACATTGGCTTTCTTCCAGTCTTCAGGCACCTCTCCTGTTCTCCATGACCTTTCAAAGATGATGGAGAGTGGCCTAGCAATAACGTCCGCCAGCTCCCTTGGTACTCATGGGTGCATCCCATCGGGGCCCATGGACTTGTGGGTGTCACATTTGCCTAAATTATCTCTAACCCGATCCTCCTCGACCAAAGGAAAGTCTTCTTTTCTCCAGACTTTCTCTCTTGCCTCCAGGGTCTGGGGTTCCTGAGGGCCGGCCTGAGCAGTAAAGACTGAAGCAAAGGTGGCATTCAGTAACTCTGCCTTCTCTGCATCCTTCATCAACAGGGCACCCACCCCATTCAGCAAAGGGCCCACGTTTTCCCTAGTCTTCCTCTTGCTACTGAGGTATTTGAAGAAGCCCTTCTTGTTGTCCTTGACATCTCCAGCCATATTTAATTCCAAATGGGCCTTAGCCTTCCTCGTCACATCCCTGCATACTCTGACAACACTCCTGTATTCCTCCCAAGTGGCCTGTCCCCCTTTCCACTTTCTGTAGACTTCCTTCTTCTGGCTGAGTTTTGCCAGGAGCTCCTTGCTCATCCATGCATGTCTCCTACCCCCTTTGCTTGATTTCTTGCTTATAGGGATGCACCGCTCTTGAGCCTGGAGGAAGTGATGTTTGAATATTAACCAGCTCTCTTGAACATTCCTTCCTTCTAGGGCCCTATCCCATGGGATTCCTCCAAGTAGGTCCCTGAAGAGGCCAAAGTTTGCTCTCCTGAAGTCCAGGATTGTGATCCTACTTAGTGCCCTGCTTCCTCCTCGCAGGATACTGAACTCCACCATCTCGTGGTCACTGCAGCCAAGGCTGCCCCCGACCTTCGCATCTCCAACCAGTCCTTCTTTGTTTGTTAGTACCAGGTCCAGCAGCACACCTCTCCTTGTTGGCTCCTCCACCACCTGTGTCAAGAAGTTGTCACCAATGCTCTGCAGGAACCTCCAGGACTGTTTGTGCCTAGCTGTGTTGTCTTTCCAGCAGATATCAGGGTGGTTGAAGTCCCCCATGAGAACCAGGGCCTGGGATCATGAGGCTATTTCCAGCTGTCTGTAGAAGGCCTCATCGACTTCCTCTTCCTGATCGGGTGGCCTGTAGTAAACACCCACAACAGTATCACCCATGCTAGCCTGCCCTTTAATCCTTACCCATAAGCTCTCGACTCGCTCTTCATCCACCCCTAGGCACAGCTCGATACATTCCAGKTGCTCTCTCACATAAAGAGCAACTCCACCACCTCGCTTTCCTGTCTCGTCTCTTTAACAGCTTCTCTGGAAGTGGTGAGTTTGGCCCTGAACATCCTCATTAAAAGCTGCTTTAGCCCCACCAGGCTGTCCAAAGAAGATCAATGGTTCTCACTTTTCCATGCAAGTCTCTTCTTTCCTGCTCCCCTCCCTATACACACGTTCTCACCTCAAGGCTCTGAGGCTTTTACTGGGGCTGCTAGGCTGAGGTTTGGCTTTGATGCCCTTTGAGCCCCTTCCCAGAGGGCCCAGAAGAGGTATTAGAAGCAAAGCACCTCCCTGGGGGTGGCCATGCTCATCAGGCTGAGAGGTGAGAGCACTGGGTGATGACTATTCCCTGTGCCTCAGGGAGGAGAACTCCCCTAGACCCCAACTCCTGGCTGGGTGCACATCACCTGTGGGGTGGCAGCCTGAGGAGGTCCCAGCTCTGGTCTGTAGGTGCAAAGGGTTTCTGTCCAGGAGGTGTCAATAGAAATAGTGCATTTGCTAATCATCCATCAGACACTCTGGAGGCACCTCCCTCCTTGAACTTCTATTGCTGCTCCATCACTTGGTTCAAGCAGCAAGGTATCTAGCTCCTTTCATGTCTCTGAGCCTTAGCCCAGCATGAAGAATCTTGTTATAGACATTTGAAAGAAAAACTTTCTAAGGATTTTGTCCTGCTGCAGTGCCTGTCCCTTGCAACCTGTGTTCATCAAGGGGGTGAGAAGACACATGCCCAAAGCCTTTATTCTGCAGAGTGGATGCCTAGAGAGAGGAGGCTTGAGTTGCTGAATGAATGCTGGCAAAGGGGAAGGAACAGGGCTGAAGGTGGAAACCCAGCTGTCTTATGGGGGCAGGAAACCTGGCAAGAAACGGCAAGAGCAGCTCTAGGAACTGGAATGACAGGCAGAGCCCAACAGCAGCCTGTCCATAGTGACTTCCTGCCTTAGCTCATCTGGCACAGAGCAGTACCCTGGCGTGCTGAAGAGACTTCCAGGAAGAGGCATCTGGTAAGCACGCTTAAGCCTTGTGTGTGTGTGTGTCCCAAGCATCTGGGCTCCACGTGGCAGTTGTGCAGAGGCATTTCCACCCCTTCCCCCAGCACCGACTGCTGTGAGGCTGAAGGTCCCCCTGCCTCCAGCCAGGCTCTCCAGCGTGGCTCTCATGCTTCCCCTGCTTTGTTTACAGATGCTCCAGATGCGCAGAGCTTGGCAGGAGCCCCTATGACATGGGAACACAAATATCTCCGGCTGCTGCCTTGCACACGCAAAGCGGTGACTCACAGGTGAAGTCACCCCAGCTTTGTTGAGGAGGACGGAGTGGGCTGAGGTCTCTGGGATCCAAGGTAACTCCTGGAGGTGGTGGTGTGCCAAAGGCAGGATCCTGCACCCTTTTGTCCTTCAGATGGCAATGAGGAGTGGTGCTGAGGTGCTGGAGAAATATATTCTCTGCAACCAGCTGCAGCTCTGAGAGGTCCCGTTGCTGTTCCTCTGTGGATAACCTGTTTGAATGCAGACCATATCCCTGTCCTCTGTGGGAAGGTTGCTTGAAGTGATCAGCCTTCCCTGTGGAGGTCTGGGGAATCCTGCCCTATGTCCTCTGCTATGTCTATAGAGGTCCTTGCATGAGATGTATGTGGATGGCAGCCCTATGCCATGCTGGTGACGCAGCCCTCCTGCTTGATGGAGATATGAAGTCATCTTGGATGGGTCTGTGCAGGAGAGGAGTTCCCATGGTGACAGACAGCGATTCACCCTGACGGGGCAGGGTGGATGTTTTGTCCTTTTTATTCTTTTCTTCTGGAGTCGGGCACCCAGCCAAAGAGCTGAAGGAGCAATGGCACAGCCTCTTGGGGGAGAGCGTTGAGGACAAGTCTGGTCTCGTTAACTGCACAAATCCCTCTGGAGAACAATTCCCCATGCCCAGGCTGCAGCCCCATCAGCAGTGGTGCTGCCTCCTGCTCCCTTCTCCTCCAGCAGCCTCCGGTCCTCGAGGCATGGGGCTGCCTGGTTTTCTCTCCCCCACATCAGCCAGGCACCACCTAGCACTGGCCAAACTTTTATCATCCTTCCCACGGACTGTGGCTGCAGCGTGAAATGCCTGCTGCGGTATCCCACAGCAGCTGGGATTGTTGTTGCAGCTCCTCTCTCCCTGTGCTGTTAACTAGCATAACGCTGGTACGGGAAGGCGCGATGGCATCCTACCTGCAAAGGAGCTTCTGTGTGCCCTTCGCAGAACCCAAGACTTGGCCTAGCAAAGGCTTAGACATTTCTCCTTTCCAAAACGCTCTTTACTGAAGGCTGTAGTGTGGCCTCAGCTCTCCAGACGTACGTCCCCCTTCCATGTCCCCGCCTGTGCTGGGAAGGGGCCTCTCTTGCCCCTGCCACCCCTGGTACAAGCTGTGCTGTCCCCTCCCTGGCTGAGCACGTGCCAGCCGCTGCCTGCTGGGCTGCAGTGCTGCAGCGCACGTCTCCTGCCGGTGCTTGAATCGCAAGGAAATGTGTGCTTGGTTTTCTGTACGGGTTGGTCGGGTGTCCGTTGCGCAAGGATCAGCCAAGCCCTATGAAGAGTGGGATGGGGGCTCTTCATAAGAGTTGCCAAAAATTTATATGCAGCCGCAGGTAGTTTTTTTTTTTTTTTTTGGGGGGGGGGGGAAACGTTGTGATGCAGGTTGTGAAACGCTTTAATAGAGGCAGGGAGGAAGCGTCGAGCAATTACCCTGTCCTCATAGTGATGAGATCTGCATCCCAGACTCAAAGTGGGGAAGTCAGAGCAGGATCTCTAGACAGTTAGAGCAGGGAAGGGAGCAAAGGCCAGCCTTTCCCAGAGACCCTGCCTCGGAGCAGGGAGGCCTGGAGGGTGCACACGTGGGGGAAGGTGATGAGTGTCCCCAGCGAGTGGTGTTGCAGCAACAAGGGATTGGGGTTGCAGTCCGGCTGCCCAGGGGTGCCGGCACAGCGCGCCATCGCTGCCCTGCCTTCGGGCCTCATCAGGCACGACGCTGGGGTAGGGGCCTCCGAGCGCTGACTCCTTGGAGTTACAGCTGTGCCTCGTGGCAACTCTCCTTCCCTGGGATTACATCTGCCCTGGGCCACCACAACTGGAGTGGCATTGACTGTTGTCATCTGGAGCACGGGGAGGGGGAACAAATGCTCCGAGTCCCATAAAGCGGCACTAAACCTCAGCAAGGAGCTGGTTCTTGCTGCACAGCTGGCAGCATCCCGGGAACAACTCCAGCTTCCCAGGCTTGCTCGCTGCCCTCTTGCCACTCATCCTCCCTGCCTGGCGAGCGGTTGCTGAGCGCCGCTCCGTCAGCACGTGCTCCCCTCGCCTGCTGTCCTCCCCTGCCGCGCTGCTTTGCGCTCCAGCCGCTCAGCGGGGGATTCGCCTCTCCCCTCCCAGGGCCCGCGGGGGCTCCTGCGGCTGCGTTAGCCTGCGGCTGGCCCGCATACCGTGCAGAGAGCCAGGGAGCCCTTCTCCCCCTCGCCTGGGCAGGGCATAACTTGGAGACGGGCGGCAGAGCAGCTGCTGCAGGTCCTGCCTGCAGGGCAGCACGCAGGGGAGGCGGCTGCGCCCTGCGCGCCGGCTGCTGCCAGCTCCGGGGACGCGGCCGGGCTGGGGAGAGAAGGGCTGGAGCCGAAGTCGTGCTGGCTTTGCAGCCCTTGCCCCCCCTCTAGCAGGGTGTCGGGGGGTGCGGAGGCGCTGGTGCTGGGGGGGGGGCTGTGGGCGCTGCACGCTCCCCTGATGGCAGGCACCCTGCCTGGTCCTGCCTGCAATGCCCTCCTTGCCGGATGATGCTCGAGGTGCCCGGAGACGTTGGCGTTTCAGGTAACACGATCTGTCTTCCTGCGTCCCCCCCGCGCTGCGGGGAGGCACCGCTCACCCGGCCTTGCCCCGAGCTGCTCTCCCCGGTGCCCCCGCAGCCCCCCGTGCTGCCTGCGGGCTGTCCTGGGAATGCCGCCTTCCACTCTGCATCCCGCTGCCAGGCCAGGGCGCAGTGCCGGCGGCAATGCTGGGGGCTAACAGGGACCCTCCGGGCCGGGGCACCCCCGGGCTGCGTGCGGCCATGCGCCGGGGCTCTGCACCGCCTGACGGCGCGCGGTGATAGGGAGCCGGGGCGGGCACCGCCTGGCTGAGCCGCCCGGCGTGTCCAGTCATGCTCCGCGCGGCGCGGCCATGGCCCATGCAAGCCCCGAGCGAGCGCGTGCCGGCGTCTCTCCGTCACCTCCGCTTTCATTCGCGTCTTCCTTCCCGCGGGTATCCCGGGGAAAACCGCTCCCTCTGCTCTCCCCGGCCCTGCTGGTGCTCTGCGGCGGGTTCCCCCCGCTCCCCGTCTTGCACAGAATCGCCCAGAGCCCAGCGGTCCCGGAGTGCCCCGGGTGGGTGCCAGGCACTCGGCACCCAGGGGCTGCCTGCAACCCCCCCTTGCCCGAGAGCCAGGGCCGGGCCAGGAGCTCTTTAATCCGAGCCGAACTGAAGTGCCCCGAGGCTGCAAATTTGGCTTTTCCTTGGAAGAGGCAGGCGTTTCCCTTCCCGAGCCGTAAGCGCTGCCTTCATGGTGTGTGCCGTGCCAGCCGAGCTGGCTCTAGGGCAAGCAAAGGCCTGGGGGCCGCGAGCAC
>NW_020450580.1:232740-237505 GCF_003343035.1 Apteryx rowi
CGGGGCGCTTTGGCCCCTGGCAGCGGCGCAGCCGTCACCCCCGTCACGGTCCTCTGGCCTCTCGGGGAGTCCCGGGGCCACTGTGCTCCGCAGAGCCGCCCGGGGGGCTGCGCTGGGCCCCCACGCTCCTCTGCGCCGCCTTGTACCGGCTCCCGGGGGGCTGGTGGAGGCGACCCGTCGGCCAGGGCACCTCGAGCCCCGGGCCCTGCGGAGGGCTCTCCGGCACGGGCCGGCTCCCGCCTCCGTCCTCCCTTCCTGGGCTCCGTGACCGCGTGCCATTGTGGAGCACCGCCAGCACTCGCAGGACTGTGGAGGCGGAGCGGTGCCGGCTTCCCCCTCCCTCGCCGCGGAGCCCCCCGGCTCTGCCCGCCGTGCGGTCAGCCTGACCGGGGCTGCGGCGTCACCCTTGGCTTCCCGAGCCCCGGCCGCGGTCCAGCACGGCTCTGGGAGGGGCTGCCGTGCGGCCGTGCCGGCGGCGTCGGGGCTGCGGGCTCCAGACACAACAGTTTGCAGGCAGGGGAAAAAATTCCCCCGTGCGGCAGCCCAGCGGGAGAGCCGGGACACGTGTTGCCCCCCACTGGTCTCCCTCGCTCTTCCTCCGCATTCGAGCGTGGCCACGACCCCGGCAGCATCCTCCCTCGCTCCCACCATCCCCAGAGCCCCCGGCGAAGAGGGCAGCTCTCCCGGCTCTGGGGTGCGGTGGGATGTAGCCGGCGGTGCGTGGGGGCCGCGCCGGGAGAGGGGGCTGGAGGAGGGCAGCGGCTGCCCCTTCCCCTCGCCACCCGTCCCGGCAGCCCGCGGAGCTGCCCTTGCAGCCTCCTTCCCCAAAAAGCAGCCGGGGCCGTGCTGGCACTTGGGTGGTCTCCCCCCTTCACCCCAGGCGGGCTGGTGGTGGCTGCGGGGCCCGTGGGAGGGTGGGTGGTTTGGGTGCCGGTGCCGCGCGGCGGGGGAGCCGGCGGTGGCTGGTGCTGGGAGACATTCCTGGAGCGTGTCCTGACCGGCCCCCACGGCAGGCGAGGTTCCCGCTCCGGCCCGGCCAGCTGCTCCTCCCCACGCTTCCCTGCCTCGCTAACCGCAGCGCCGGCTCCCCCCTGCTCCCCTCCCGGGGACCCCCTCGCCTGCCTGCCCCCTGCTCCCAAACTCCCGCGGAGGCAGAGCCCCTCGTTGGCCGGCTGTGCCTCGGGGCTGCCGCTCATCCAGCCCGGCATGCCCGGATTTGGCTGGTGTTAGCTGAGGACTGACCAGCTCGTGACTGCACGGAGGTTGCTGCCCCTTCTGCTTTTTCTTCTGGGGGCAGCAAGTCCCTTCCCAGCCCAGGAGCTCCCCAAGGCGCCAGCCCAGCCGCGCACCCGCGTTTGCCCCGCCGTGCCACGGGGTTGCCTCCTCGCGCAGGGCTCCCCGGCAGCGCCCGCGGCCACGGCCGGGCGGCGTGAGTCACCGTCTGCTCCGCTGCGCAGGCATCAGCGCAGCTGCCGGGGGCACCGCCGGCTGCCGTCCCCGGCCTCCCCTGCCGCCGCGGTGCCATCCAGGAGCAGAGTCCAGGTGCATCTGCCTGCCAGGCCCTCCCGTCCGCAGCTAGCATCCAGCACTCAGCTCCCTCCCCACCTGAGGGCTGGGGGCTCCCGAATTTAATAGTGCCGGAGATGGGGACGGCTTCCCCCAGCACCCCCTTCCTGCGCCCACCGCCCCAGCCGGTGCTGGGGCAGCGCCCGTGCTGGGTCGGGGCTGACGGCAGCAGCCGCTGCGCTTGGCGCACGTGGGCAGAGGGCTGCCGGACCCAGGGCCGCGAGCCCCGCGGCTCACGCTGCCGCGAGCGGGTGCCCGGGCCACGGTTCAGCTCTGCCGAGTGACTCGTTTCCTGCCCTCCTGGTTCGGAGCTCGTACCCTCACCTTGAGCCGCAGGAAGCAAGGTCCTCGTTCCGCATCAAGCCGGCGATGGGGACGTCCAGGCGGCGAGCGCAGGGCTTGGGCGCACGCGGGAAATGCATGCGGTGGCCGCTCGCCTTTGCTTCCCCGGGTGGACCAGGGGCTGGTTTCGGCGGGGGGGAGCTGCCGGGCCTTGGAGCCGTGGCGCACTGGGGCCGGGAGCTGGCATGCCTGGGGCTGGCGCGACCGTCCCGTGGGGTGCAGAGCCGGCGCAGGGCGCTGCCGGGCTGGATGCTGCCGGGGCGAGACGGGAAACACAGGGCACACGGGGCCCAGGAGATGCTCCGAGGATTACGGGCTCGCGGCGGGCCGGGGCGGAGGGGGCTGCAAGGCAGCTCAGGCCGTGCACGTGTGCCACGGCGGGCACGCGGCCGGCTGGCGAGCGGGGCTGGCCGGGGCGAGGGGCTGCGTTCAGCCCCAGCAGCGTCGAGGAAGAGTCAAAGCGCTCCGCTCCGGGGCACGCCGGGACGGCACATGGGGAATCCCAGGGCTGGGCTGCCTTGGGGGGGGGGGTTTGCACACCAGGGACCTGGATGCAAACCTGTGAGACTTGGGATGGGGCCGCTGGCTGTTCAGGAGGTTCCCGGAGTGGACGGAGGGAGGGGACCATGCCCCAGGCTTTGGCTGCGGGTCGCAGGGAGGGAGGCAGGGAGCGGGAAGAGGGATGAGGCTTTGGCACCGGAGCGTGGGGCCGGCGGGGTGGACGGGGCGCAGATCCCTCGAGTTGCTCTCCCGCGGGGCCCGGGGAGGGCGGAGGGGAGGGGGGGCCCTCGGCGCTGACGCAGGCCCTCGCCAGCCGGGGCCCGGCGTGCCGCGGTGCGGGGCAGCCGCGTGACTCACTCGCACCTGGTGCGCTCGCCGTGCCGAGGCGGCGCCGTCCCCGCGCCCGGGGCCACGGATTCCTCCCTCGCGCTGGTATGCGGGGGCACCCCGCGCCTCGCGGGCAGCCGGGAAACGCCGCGGGGGGCCTCCTGCCGCCACCGCCGGCACAGGCGCTCCGATTTGGGGGGACCCGGCACCCCCGCCTGCCCCCCTCCAGTTCCCGCGGGGTGCCCCGGCGCCTTCACCTGCGGAGCCCGCTCTGCCGCACCGCCGGCTCTGCCCCCGTTAGCGAGGGGAGATCCGAGCCGCCCGCGGCCCGGCTGCTCCGCCAGCTCCGGGCCCTGGGCCGGGCGCCGAGCCCTTGGCAGCCCCCTCCACTCCTTGTTTAACGAAGCCCCTTGTCTAATTGGGACAGGCCGCCCTGCCTTCATTAAGCGAGCTCAGGAGGGAGGAGGGCTTGGGGACTGGTCCTGACCTGGGGACACCGCATCTAGGGCCGGACCCGCGGAGCTGGGCAGGGAGAAATGCACGGCCACGGTGAACTTCGGAGCGGGCAGGCCAGGTTTGGGGGCCGGGGCTGGGGCCTAACGAAGGGAGGGCTAGCGAAGAGAAGGGGATGCACTGCTCGCTGCGCCTTTAAGAAGAGTGGGGGCACAGCCGCTCCTCCCCTGCTTGGGAACAGTGTGTGCCTGGGAAAGTTGCCTGCAGCCAGCCCCGGAGCATCTTTGCTCGGCGGCAGGTGGCCCTGCCCCGGGCGCCCGGCTCTGAGGTGGCCCCGGGCCCCTGGGCTCGCTCCCCTCGCTGCCTGCGGGAAGATGCCCCCGGACCTGCCCGCTGCCCCGCYGGGAGTCGCAGGGGAGCCCCTGGGCCGGTGGCCCCGCGCGGCCCCGCGAGGGTGCAGGTACGCGGGGTGCGGGGCCAGGCGGGTGCCTGCAGGGAGCAGGGTGCAGGCTGCCGGCACGGGGCAAGCGCTGGGGGCCTGCGAGCCTGGCTCGGCCCCGGGGCGGCAGGCACTGACGGAGGGGAGCGGGGAGCGGCAGGGTGCCGTAGGGCGCCCCGGAGCTAGAGGCCTGCTGAGAGGCAGGGCTGCACCCTGGGGAGAGGAGGAGCAGGAGCCCACGTGTGCATGCTCCGGGCACAGCCCCGCCGGCTGCGGCAAGGTTGGGGGTGCCCCCCCGGGGTGCCATGGGGTCCCCGGTCCCCCCACAGGCATTGGGAGCTGGGGCCAGCCGCGCCAGGCCATGCCGGAGCGGAGTCGCCTCCGTTTAGCCTCCTCGTGAGCTGGAGTCACGGCGCAGGCGGTTTTCCCGCGCGTTCCTCCATCTTCGGGGCAGGCCGCAGCCGCCGGGCTGCTCCACACCTCGCCTTTCCCGGCACAAGCAGTGCCCTGTGTTGCCCGAGGTCCCGGGGAACACTTCCACGTGGGTTTGATGGACGTGTGTGGCCGGCTCCTGGTCCCAGAGCCGTTCACTATGTTCCTGGGAACATCCAGGACAGAGATGTCAAAGGGGAAACTGCCTTGAGACTAACCAGGGCCTTTTCAGCTCTGCCCTGAGGTTTCGGTCATCACGAGCCCCACGGAAAGCCTTCCCCACGGGCCCGATTCCCTCTCGGGATGGCTGCGGGGCATCGTGCCGGGCTGCTGGACCAGGCTCAGGGGGCGCAGAGCCCTCCAGCCCGGGTCCTGGGCGCAGCCCATGGCGGCAGCGGCTGCTCCCGGCGCTCCTTCCCCGCGGCGGGGTGTTGTGGCAGGGGGCCTGCAGCCCCCGCGTGGCTCCGCGCACCCAGGCCTGGGCTTGGAGCCTGGCGGCCACGGAGCCACAACGGTGCCGGAGGCCCACGCGGGAGCGGGGCACAGCGCGGGGCCGGTCGGGCGCCCGCAGTGACTGCTGCGCCCCGGAGGCGCGGGGTGCGCGGGGCAGGACCTGCGCGACGGCGGGGCAGCAGTGCCAGGGGCGGCGTTTTGGGGCGGGGGAGGGGAGGACAACGAGACCATCCTTCCTCCCCGAATCCGCGC
>NW_020450580.1:237875-263366 GCF_003343035.1 Apteryx rowi
GGGGGGGCTGTCACGGGGACCCGCCGCGGGGCTGCGGGGCGCTGGGGACGGGGCTGGGGCGCTGCGGGTTGCACGGGCATGGGGACGGGCACGGGGACACCAGTACGCTGTGGGTTGCGTGGGGATGGGGCCAGGGATGGGGCACTGCGTGGGGATGGGGCCGGGGCCGGTGCTGAGGCGCTGCGTGGGGATGGGGACGGTGCTGAGGCACTGCGTGGGGATGGGGACGGTGCTGAGGCACTGCGGGTTGCATGGGGATGGGACAGGGATGGTGCTGGGCCACTACGGGTCGTGCTGGAATGGGGATGAGGATGGGGCTGGGACACCGTGGGTTGCTTTGGGATAGGGACGGTACTGGGACACTGTGGACTGCCTTGGGACAGGGACAGGGCTGGGGCTGGGGCGCTGTGGGTTGCGTTGGGGCTGGGTTTGGGCTGGGGAAGAGAGGAGGCGGCAGAGGAGGAAGGGAGGGAGCCCTGCAGGGCTGCTGCAAGGGTTTCCCACGCTGGCCCGGTGGGGGAGCTGGGGTCGGCTGCTGGCCGCGCAGTTCAGGTGTCTTTAGACACTCGGTTTCCCTTCCGCGCTGGGGTAGCTGCTTGTCTCTCCTGTCCCGGTTTCGCTTTGGTTACGTTCTGCTTGGGCAGAGACCGCACGTGCTTGTCACGCTTGTGCCAGCCCGGCCCTGGTGGCCGAGGTGCGGGTGAGGAGCCGGCACCGGGGCCCGGGTGCCCCTGCAGCCCCGCTGCGCGCAGGGCCGGCGGCGCGCGGGAAGGAGCAGGGTGTGGGTGCTCGCCAGCAGCTCGCTCCTGCCCTGGCTCCCTGCCACCCCGCCGCCTCCGTGGGGACGCGTCCCCCTTCGCGGGGACTGGGCCCTGCGCGGGGGCCCCACGTGTGCTGCCCATCCTGGGGCGGCACCTAGCCCCCGCGAGTAGGGGACGCCCGCGGCGGCCGGGGCAGGAGCCAGCAGCGAGCGCGGGCAGGGCGGCCGGGCGGCTGGAGCAGGGAGGCAGGAAGGAGTGCGGTGGGAGGAGGGGACTGGGAAGGGCTGGGATGCGAGGCAGAGCCGCGCACACCCCAGGGCCCGGTGCTCCGCTGGGCCGCGCGGCGCTGGGCCCCGGCTCCTCCGAGCCCGGCGGGCAGCGAGCGGGGCCGCGGGCCAGGCCCAGCCAGGCTTAACAGGAAGGAGGCAGGGAGCCGGCTGGAGCGGGGCCAGGCGGCGGCACGCACGGCGTGCGCCCGCCACCGTGCCCTCCTCGCGCCGCTGCAGGCTGCGCCACCGGCTCGGGGTGCACGTGGTGGCTTTTATGACTTCCACCCTAAATGCACTCGTGTGCCCCCGCCATCGCCTCCCCAAAGCCCCACGGCTCGTCCCAGGGGGGATGGAGAGCCCTCCCACTGCGTGGCTGCGAGAGGCGCCCCGGCACGGCGCGGCGTTGCCCACCCCGGGCTGGGAGTCCCCCAGGGTCCCCGCGCTGTCCCTGCCGCCCCCTGCTCTCAGTGTCTCTCCCCGCTGTCCCGCAGGCCCCCACGATGAGCGGCCGGCTCCTGCTCCTCGCTGTGCTCCACACGCTCCTGGGGTCCCCGGCCGTTGCGGTGCAGAAGAGGAGCCAAGGTGGGTGCCGAGCCCCAGCGCCCGTGGCGCAGCTCGGCCGGGCCGAGCGGGGCCTGGCTGGCCCCCCTCCGGCGCCGTGTGTCGCGGGGACCCGCAGAGGGGACGTGGGGAGCATCGGCCGCCTGGTTTGCTGTCCCACGGACAGGCCTGTGGTGTCCCCTCTGCGGGCTCAGGCCATGGCACTATGGAGACCTGGCTGTAGGCGTCACAAGTTTGCCCTCTCCACCGTTCTCAGACCAGCGGGGTGGATCCCCCTTTCGGACACTCACCTGCCCTTTCTCTCAGTCCGGGGGGTTTCGCTTCCCGGTGTGACACCCCGAACCCTTGGGCGGGGGCACGGGGAGCCCTGCTAGAGGGGGGCACCCGCCTTCGTGTGCAGTGGGAGCGCGAGAAGCAGGGACAGGGCCCTGCAGCGAGGTGCCCTGGGGCACCCCAGGGTGCTTTTTGGGAAGGCTGTAGTAGGTGCCAGGGCCTGATCCAGCTAACATCCAGCCAAGGGACTGAGGCGCTCCGGGGTGGCGGTGGGGAGCAGTGCTCGGGGTGCCGCCGGCGGCCGCGGGGCAGGAGCCCTGAGCGCCATCGCCGCCCCGCAGAGGTCTGCGTCAACGTGTATGCGGCCGACATCGCTTTCCTGGTGGACGGCTCGTCCAGCATCGGCAGGAACAACTTCCGCATCGTCCGCGCCTTCATGGAGGACCTGGTGCGGCCGTTCATGCACGTGGTGGGCGAGAAGGCGGTGCGGTTCGCCGCGGCGCAGTACAGCGACGAGCCGCGGTGAGCCCTGCGGAGGGGACGGGGTGGGACGGGACGGGACGGGGCACCGCGCGTGCCCACCGGTGGTGACGGGGCGCCGCGTGGGCCCCAGGGTGGAGTTCGCCTTCTCCCAGCACGCCAACGGCACGGGCGTCAGGAAGGCCATCCAGCAGCTCAGCTACAAGGGCGGCAACACGCGCACCGGCGCCGGCCTCCGCTACGTCGCCGACAACTTCTTCGGCCCCGCGTGGCAGCTCCGGCCCGGGGTGCCCAAGGTAGGCGCGGGGGGGGCAGGTGCCGGCGGTGGGGCGGGCGCCGCGCGGGCTCTCACGGCTCTTGCCCGGCCCCGCAGATCTGTATCCTCATCACGGACGGCAAGTCGCAGGACGACGCCGAGCAGCCGGCAGCGCGGCTCAAGAGCCAGGGCGTCAAGGTCTTCGCCGTGGGTGAGCGACGGCTCCGCGGGCCGGGCGCCCGGGGCTGCGGCAGGGGTCTGCATCCCTGCCCTCACTCGCCGCCCGTCCCTGGCAGGCATCAAGAACGCCGACCGCGGGGAGCTGCTGCGCGTGGCCTCGGCGCCCACCGACGCCTTCTTCTTCTACGTCAACGACTTCAAGATCCTCGGCTCCCTGGTGCCGCTGATGGCGCGCCGCGTGTGCGCTGTCACCGGAGGCACCCTGCGCCCGGCGGGTAAGGGCGCCACCGCGCTGCCTTCGCCCCGCTGCTGCTGTCCAGGCGAGCTTGTCTGGGTGTCCCCCCACCCCGAGCCTGACGGCCCCGCTCGTCCCTCACAGGTGAGCCGTGGCACGCCGGCCCCACCGACCTGGAGTTCGTGGAGCGCGGCCCCGACCTGCTGCGCATCCGCTGGACGGCGGCCAGCGGCCCCGTCACCGGCTACACGGTGCAGCACGTGCCGCTCACGGGCCTGGGGCAGCCGCTCACGGCCGAGCGGCAGGAGGTGAGCGCGCCCCGGGGGCGGCTTGGGGCCCGCGGGGGTGTCCCCCTCTTCCCCCCCCCACCCCCGCCGTTGGCATGGGGTGGCCGTGGGGTGACACGGCCCCTGCCCAGGTGAGCCTGGGCCCCCGGGAGACGAGTGCCGTGCTGCGGGGGCTGCGGACAGGCACGGAGTACCTGGTCACCGTCATCGCCCAGTACGCCAACAGCATCGGCGAGTCGGCGTCGGGCCGCGTGCGCACCCGTGAGTAGCCCCGCGGCAGCCGGGACGGGGAGGCGGGCGGGCACCAGGGCACACCGCGTGCCCGGGCGCTCGGAGCGGGAGGCGCCGAGCTCTTCCCCGACGCTCCCGCCGTGCCTCCCTAGAGAGCGGCGCCGGCGTGCAGGACTTGCGCGTGGTGGAGACGGGGCCCACCTCCCTCCGCCTGGCCTGGCAGCCCGGCCCCGACCCCCCCCAGGGCTACCTGCTCAGCTACGTGGCGCAAGGTGAGGGCCGAGCCGCCCCGGGAGGCGCCGCATCCAGCCCGGCTGCAGGGTGGGCCGGGAGGGCTGCGGGAGCGCTCGGCGCGGGTTTGCATGTGCGTGCATGCCCAGGGGTGTGCTGCCGAGACGCGCCTGCGCCGACTGTACTGCGCGTGTGTGTGTGTGTGTGTGCGCACACCCAGCGGCTCACGGTGTGCGCCTGGGTGCGCGTGTGCGCTGACACGGCTCAGGTGTGCGTACGGACACCCGGAGGGTTTGCCGCGCGTCTGGGAGCGCCCTCGCCCCAAGGCTCGGGGTGTGTGTTTGGGCGCTCGCGCGCGCGCTACGCTGAAGGGCTGGGTGCGTGGGTGTGTGTGCGGGCACGCTTGTGCGTAGCCCTGCCCGAGGGCTCGGCGTGCGTGCGCGTGCGTGCACGTGCATGCGCCTGCGTGTCCCCCCGGCGGGCTGCTGCGTGCAGGGGGGGGCCGGGCGCAGACCCCCTTCCCGGCTGCACCCCCGGGCCAGCGCTGGGGCTGCGCGGCCGCACCTGGCGGGCGCTCCCTGGCTCGGGGCGCCGCGGGTGCCCGTGCCCTGGCGGGCGTCCCGGCCTCTCCCCGCGCTCCCCACCCGCCGGCACCGCCTGCCATTCCCGCGGCCACCCCTTCCCTGCCGAGCCCGGCGCGGCGGCACGTGCCCTGCGCCCGCTCGGACCCCTCTGCGGCCCCGGCAGGAGCGGCGCAGGCGGAGGAGAAGAGCCTGGGCGCCGGCGCGCTGTCAGCCACCCTCAGCAACCTGCGGCCCGACACCGAGTACGTGGTGACGCTGCGTCCCCGCTACGCCCAGCAGCCCGCGGCCCCCGCCACCCTCACCGCCCGGACACGTAAGCACCGTGCGCCCGGGGACGCGAGCGGGTCTCCTGGCTCCGGCTGCGGTGTGGGGACACCCCTCCGTGGCCGTGCCCCGTTTCTGCGCGGGGGGCACCCGCGCAGCCCCAGCGCCGGGGTGGCAAGCGTGGCCGTGCCGACCGCGGTGGGTCCACGGCGCGAGGCGATGCTTTCAGCCCCGAAAGGGGCTCCGGCGGTGGATGGGGCTCGGGGCACGCGCTCAGCGTGCAGCTCTCGGGGGGTGTTTCCACAAGCGCTTTCTCCAAACAGCGTGAGGATAGTGCCAAGGAATGTAGGTGGTTTGGGTTGTTTTTTAATCAGATACCCGGCTCTTGAGGAAGAAAGTGCGGTTTCCGCAATGGAGGAGCGTTTGTAGGGCGGTTAAAAACATTGCTGGGAAGCGCGTGCTGGGAAGGACTGGGAATGAGGCCTCGGGGAAACACCTCTGAAAGCCTGAAACACTGGCAAACCAATTTCTTCAGCTTCCCCGACCAGCCTAAACCCGTATTCAGCATTTAAAGTATTAAAAGAAAGGTGTTGCGGTTCCAGCAAAGCACCTTTGCTCGGAGCTGGGCGCTCTGAAGGAAACGCTTTTGGTTTTATTTGGTTGGCTCAGCGCGCCGCTCGGCACCCGCAAACGGTGGGGGCACGCGGCGCTTCCTGGCTCCCCGGGTTGTGAGTTTTTCCAAGGAGAGGCGCTTCCCGGTGCCTCTGGCCTCGCCGCCCGGGCTGGGAGATGGTCATGAGCCGAAGGGGCGCGCAGGGCCCGTTCGCAGGTGCCGCCGGCTGGTGCGGTGCCACGGCTGCGTCTCGCCCGCAGAGCGCCTGGAGGGCGTGCAGCGCCTGGCCGCGCACAACGCCTCCGCGTACGGCATGCTGCTGGCCTGGACGCCCGTCGGCGGCGCCACCGGCTACCGCCTCGCCTGGGCTGCCCTGACAGGTAGGTCCCAGCCCGGCGTCCCCGGCGTCCCCGCCGGCCCGCGACCCCCTGCTGAGGGGCTGCCGCGTGGGCTCTCGCAGACCAGAAGGTGCACAAGGTTGAGCTGGACGCCGGCCGGACGTCCCACGCGCTGGGGGGGCTGCAGCCCAGCACCGATTACCTGGTGACGGTGACCCCGCTCTACGGGCGGCTGGAGGGGCCCGCAGCCTCGGTGAGGCACAGGACAGGTAGGTGCCCGGGCCACGGCGGCCAGGACCATGGGCGAGGGGCTTTGCCGTGGGATGAGGGCAGAGAGCTCCCGCGTTGGCCTGGCACCGCGGCGGTCCCCATTGCCCTGCCGCGTGCATGGGGCCGGGGGATGCGGCGTGGTGCTGCGGGGCCGCCCTGCCCACAGTCCGTGTGGTCCCTTTGGCAGAGGCGGGCATGGAGCAGATCCTGAGGACCAACATCCTGGGCCCCACGTCCATCCAGGTGCTCTGGACGGCCATCCGCGAGGCCCGCGGCTACCGCCTGGAGTGGAAGAGAGCCACAGGTGGGCTCGGGACGTCTGGGGTGGTCCTTGAGGTGGCCCCGGGGTCTGTCCGAGGTGGGTGGCCGGGAGCCAGGAGTGACGGTCCCTCTCTTCAGGACCCGAGCCGCCCAGGACCGTGTCCCTCCCCAGCAGCGTCAGCACCTACCAGCTGACGGGGCTGCAGCCGGGCACCGAGTACCGCATCACCCTCTACACGCTCTACGACGGCGGCGAGGTGGCCACCCCCGTCACCACCTTCCAGACGGGTGAGTGACCACCACGTGTGCTAAGGCGGTCCCCCAACCTGTGAGTCGCGCACCGCGTCCAGGGACCGCGAGACCCACCGCGGCCCCCGCGCCACGCCGTGCTCGCAGGTGCGGAGCCGCCCCTGGGCACCGTCTCTGACCTGCGGCTCATCGAGGATGGCGGCCGGAGGGTCCGTCTGGGCTGGACCGGCGTCCCGGGCGCCACCGAGTACAAAGTGACAGTGCGCAACATGCAGGGTGAGTGTGCGGGTGCGGGGCCGGGGCCGGGGCCGGTGCAGCGCGGCCGCTGCTGAGCCCCCGGCACGCTGCCTTGCTCCCGGCAGACGGCACGGAGAGGACGAGGCGGGTGCCCGGCACCCAGACCCTGCTGGAGCTGGGCGACCTGCGGGAAGGCATCGCCTACCTGGTGCGCGTCTCGGCCCTGGCGGGCGGCCGGGAGGGCAGCGCCGCCACCCTCAGCGTCCGCCTCCGTAAGTCCGCGGCGGCGCTCGGCCGTCGGCACCCCCCTGGGGGTGGGCGGCCCCCAGGTCCCCACCGGGCTCTGCCCAGGGGCCGCCTGGGGCCCGGTGGTGACACCCCGGCACCACAGGGTCCCCGGGCAGCGTCTCCGAGCTGCAGGTGACGGAGGCCGGTCCCGGCCGGCTGCGGGTCACCTGGAGAGGGTCGCTGGGCGCCGAAGGCTACCGGCTGACGTGGCGAGGCGGCGACGGTGAGTGTGGCGGGGCGAGCGGGGCGCCGCGGCGGGGCCGCCCGAGCCCTTCCCAGCCCCGTGCCTCTCTCCTAGGTCCGGAGCAATCCCGCCTGCTGCCCGCCGACCCCACCACCTTCACCATCGAGGGGCTGCACGCTGGCACCCTCTACGTCGTCGGCGTCTCCGCCGTGGCCGACGGCCGGGAGGGCGCCCCCGTCACCGCCACGGGCCGCACAGGTGAGGCCTCCCCTGGGTGCCGGGTGCCGGCTGGCTGGCGGCGCCGGCCGGCCCCGGTGACGCCTGCCCCTCCGCGTGCCTCAGCGCCCGAGCAGGTGGGGACGGTCTCGCGGCTGGAGGTGCTGTTGTCCGGGAGCGACGTGGCCCGCGTCACCTGGGTCGGCGTGCCGGGAGCCACCGCCTACCGCGTGGTGTGGAGCCGGCGCGACGGTACGGTGCCGGGGCGGCGGGCTGGGGCCGGGGGGGGGGGGCTCACGCCGTGCTCCCTGGCAGGGGGCTCCGAGAGCAGCCAGCTGGTTCCCGGCGACACCGACTCCTTCGACATCCCCGGCCTGCAGGGAGGCGTCTCCTACACCGTGAAGGTCGCGGCCCTCGTGGGCAACCGGGAGGGCAAGCCCGTCTCCATCGTCGTCACCACGCGTGGGTGCCGCGGCGCGGGCGGCGGGTCCCCCTCCATCCCCACCCCGGGGTGGCCTCACCTGCCCCTAACGCCTGTGCCTGTCCCCGGCAGCGGAGGCAGCCCCGGTGCCCCCCGTGAGCGACTTCCAGGTGACGGAGGCCTCGGAGAGCAGCCTGCGCCTGTCCTGGGCGCCGGCGGCCAGCGGCTCCGGGTACCGCCTGGCCTGGCGCCTGGCGGAGGGTGAGTGTGGCCGGCCGGCGCCGTGTGCCCCTGCGCCCGCCCCGGCCGCCCCCTCACCCCGGCTCTCCCCCCGGCAGGCGGCCCCCAGCGCAGCCAGCAGCTCCCGGCCTCCGCCCGCTCCTACGACCTGGCGGGGCTGGAGCCGGGCCGGCGCTACCACGTCAGCATCACCCGCCTGGCGGGCGGCCGGGAGAGCGAGCCCGTCGCCATCGCCGCCGCCACCGGTAAGGGGCCGCGCCCGGGCGTCCCCAACCGCCTCGCCCTCCGCCTCGGGGTGGCGGGAGGGGGTGACGCGCCGCGGGGCCCGGCTGTCCCCGTGGGGCCGGCGTCTCTGGCCGGGG
Organism: Apteryx rowi; assembly: GCF_003343035.1. Taxonomy (NCBI): domain Eukaryota; kingdom Metazoa; phylum Chordata; class Aves; order Apterygiformes; family Apterygidae; genus Apteryx; species Apteryx rowi. Next base: position 246,167 of record NW_020450580.1, read on the forward strand.
GGGCGGCAGGGAAGAGCGGGACGGGGGCAGCCCCACGGGACGCCCTCGCCCTGCTCCTCCGCAGCCCCCTCGGGCCGCGTCGCCGGCCTGCGCGTGACGGAGGTGCGGAGAGACTCGGTGACGCTCGCCTGGACGCCCGTCCCCGGCGCCTCCGGATACGTCCTCTCCTGGAGGCTCCCCGGAGGTAAACGCGGGTGCCGGGAGCGGCACCGGGGGGCCCCCGCGCTGCCCTCGCCGTGCCCCTGACTCTCTTCTTGGCGGCAGATGGAGGCGAGGTGCGACGGACGCTGCCCGGCGCCGCCAGCTCCCAGCAGGTGCCCGGGCTGCGCCTGGGCCAGCGCTACACCTTCACCATCCACCCGCTTTTCGGGAACGTGCCGGGCGCCGAGACCTCCGTCAGCGAGCGCACAGGTAGTGCGGGGCCGCAGCGGGCAGCGCTCCGGCCTCGGCCTCTCCCGCCTCCCCTCGCCTCGGCCGGGGAGGCCCGTGGGGCCCCGGGGCCGGCCGAGTCCCGGCGCGGGGGGCTCGCCCCCGCGGCGCCTCACCCCCCTTCCGCGGCGCAGTCTGCAGGGACGCCCGCGGCGACGTCGTCTTCCTGGTGCACGGCACGCGGGACAGCGCGTACAGCGCCGATGCCGTGCGCGCCCTGCTCGCCAACACCGTGTCCGCCCTGGGCCGCCTGGGCCCCGACGGCACCCAGGTAGGCGGTTCCCGCGCCGCGGTGACGAGGGGGGCCGCTGGGCGGGTGGTGATGCCCACCGGCCTCCCTCCACCGCCGCCATTGCCGCAGGTGGGCCTGGCCGTGTACAGCTACCGCAGCCTGCCCTGGATCCTGCTGAACCGCTCCAGTGACCTGGGCACCGTGCTGGAGCAGATCCGCGCCCTGCGCTACGAGGAGCCCAGCGGCAACGCCATCGGTGAGGGCCCCGCGCGGGAGCCGGGGGCGCCGCCGGGCCGGGCGCCCCCCTGACCGCTCCCTCTTTTTTTATTTAACTCGTCAGGGGCCGCCATCAGCTTCGCCGGGAGGTACCTGCTGAGCCCCGGCGCGGGCCGCCGGCCCGGCGTGCCGGGGGTGCTGGTGGTGCTGGCGGACGGCCCCTCCGGGGACGACGCCATCGCCGCGGCCAGGGACGTCAAGGCGGCAGGTGAGGAGGGCACACGCAGGGAAGGGGGCTCGGTCCGGCTGGCCGCCCCCTTCGGGACCGCTCCGGCTCGGGTGCCCCCCACCCCCCCCGCCCTGCACGCTGGGTGCTGAGGGTGCTCTCGGCGCAGGGATCCGGGTGCTGGCGGTGGGCATGGAGGGGGCGGACCAGGAGCAGCTGCGGCGCGTCGTCACCGGCGAGGACCCGCGCTACGTCCTCCGCGCCGGCAGCGCCCTGGCGGAGCTGGAGGGAGAGCTCACCGACGACCTCTGCACCATCATCTCCACAGGCAGGGTAAGGGCCGGGGCGCCGCGGCGCCGGGCGAGGGGAGCAGCCCCACGGCGGGGGGGTTTGCTCATGCGGCCTCCCCTTATCTCCGCAGCCGGAGCCGGAGCCCTGCGCCGTGCAGTGCCCCAGGGTGAGTAGCGCCATGCCGCGGGGCTGGCCGGAGGGAGCGGCGTGGCGGGGAGGTGGGGACGGGGGCTGGCGGAGGTCCCGGTGCTCCGGGACGCAGCCTCCTAACCGATTGCTCCATCCCTTTGCAGGGCGAGAAGGGGGACCCCGGCCAGGTGGTGAGTGTTTTGGTGTCCCCCCCACCCCAGCTGGTGGCTCTGGGGGACCTGTGTCTCCTCTAAACCCCACTGATGCCAACCCAGGGTGGTTGCTAACTGCTGGCTCTGTCTCTGTAGGGACCACAAGGACGTGTGGGGCCACCAGGTCCTCCTGGAGAGCCGGTAATGTCCTGCGTGGGGGGACATGGGGGAAGGTGGGGAGATGAGCGCTGTGGGGTGTCCCCTAGGGCCCCGTGTCCCGCTGGTGGGTGGGGGCTGGGGCAGGGGCCCATCCAGCCCTCGGCCTGCCCTTGCTGCTGGGGTGGAGGGGGGCGTCCCTGGGTCACCTCCTGCCACCAAGCCTGTCCTCCCCTCTGTCCGCCCCAGGGCCGCCATGGGCTGCCTGGCCCTCCGGGACCTGCAGGGCCACCGGGCGCCTCGGGAGAGATCGTCGAGCGGCCAAGCAAGGGGGACAGGGTGAGTGCCTGCGACCCACGGTCACCCGGGGGGGGTCCTTTGGCACGGGGACCCACCCCTCCATCCTGCACGTCTCCCAGCCCAGGATGGGGGGGTTATCTGGGGGAGCCCCACGTCTGATGCTGGGGGCTCCACCGTGACGCTCCTCTCTCCCCAGGGATTCCCAGGAGCTGACGGGGTGCCAGGAAGCCCTGGGCGCCCCGGGAACCCTGGACCCCCCGGCCAGCCGGTGAGTGCGGGTGTCCCCCCGGGTTTGCTGGCCTTGCTCACCACACAGCACCGATCCAGCCCCACGTGGCCCCCGTCGACGGGCCCTTTCCTTCGCCAGCCTCCCCTGCCTGCTCCCTCAGCTGGTCTCTGCCCGTTCCTTCCCTGCACCCGGGGCTCTCCGTAGCCAACAGGGTCACGGCCGCCCCCAAACCGCAGCCCCCAGGCCCAGTGTGCTGGGCAGGCGGGGTTTGTCCCCCCGCGCTGGGCTGGAGCCCCCCATCCTGTCCCGTCCCCGCTCCCCATGCTGGCACGGACAGGCACTCACCCCTTGGGCTGTGCTTTGCAGGGCCATCAGGGCGTCCCTGGCCCCCGAGGGGATCCTGTAAGTATGACCCCATCCCTCCCCGGCCCCGCTCCCTCCCCGTCACCCCTCCGCTCACTCTCGCCTTTCGTTTCGCAGGGGCCGCGGGGGCTGACGGGGCTTTCTGGCCCGAAGGGGGAGAAGGGCGAGCCGGTAGGTGATGGGCCGGGGGCTGCCACGGGGCGCTCCTTGGCCCCGTGCGCCTCCCGGCACTCAGCGTCTGCCTTGGGGTCTCCCCGGGGCCTCCCCACCTCCTGGCTCGGCCCCTGGCCTTGCAGTGACACAGGGGCCACCACCCTGCCCCGGGCACCCAGCGGGGCGCGTGGGGACACTGACTTTTTCCTCTTGTCTAGGGAGATCCCAGAGTGATCGTGGATGGAGGGATGGGACGGAAAGGGGAGCCGGGCACGCCGGTACGTACGGGGGTGGCAATGCCGAGGTGGGTGCCGGACCCTCTGCCAGCATTCCCCGGCCCCTGCCGCGTCCTGAGCTAACGGAGCATCTCTCATCCCCCAGGGCAGTCCTGGCCTCCCCGGCAGCCCTGGCCCCCGGGGACCATTTGGAAATCCAGGCCCTCCCGGGCCAGTTGGGCCTGTGGGGCCACCCGGCTCCCCAGGAGAGTTTGTGAAGGTATGTCCTGCCAGTGTTGCACGGGGACAGCGAGGGGATGCATGGATGGATGGATGGACAGACAGACGGCAGCTCAGCACCTGCTCCCCGTGCCATGCTCCTGGTCCTGTGTGGCTCCTTTCTCACCGTGCCCACAGCTCTGGGCTGTCCCTTGCACGTGCCACCAGCTGAATCTGCCCGCGCACATATATACACGTGTGGAGCTGTTCCCAGCTCTGGGCAGCGTGCAGCTGCCCTGATGCCACTGACGATGGGCTCGGTCCTGCATGGCCCCCCCCCCCATTAGAGCAGGGGATAGAGGGGCAGAGGGAGAGCCCAGACCAGCCCTTACCCACGTTTTTCACTCTTGCAGGGGGAGAAGGGTGACCGTGGAGAGAGGGTAAGTGGCTCCGTGTTGCCCTGGCTCCTCTGCCCTGCTGGGGAGGTATAGATACAGTGGGGCACCCTGCAACACGCATGTCCCCTGGATGCCCGAGGACACCGCAGCCCCCCCAGGGTGCTGGGAAGGGCTGAGCCGTGGCGTTGTCCCGCCGGCGGGCAGCTTGCAGCACCCTCGCGGAGGGCTGGGCAGGGCGGTGGAGCTGACCCCTGTCTCTCTAGGGCCCCCCTGGACTGGTCGACGGGGCAGCGCCGCAAGGGGAGCCCGGCACCCCGGTGAGTCCGGCCCTGGGGCCAGCGGGGAGGGGATGGGGGAGTGGGACCGCGGGCAGCCGTGTGTCTCCGGGGACTGAGCTGTGCCCCTCACCAAGCCTCTCTCCTGCAGGGCCTGCCTGGAGACCCCGGGCCCCGGGGCCCTGCTGGCCCCCCCGGACCAAAAGGAGACAAGGTAAGAGGGTGACGGGGATGGTTCGGGCACTGTCCTCGTCCCCCTGCCTCACCAGGCTCAGTCCTGTCCCCCTGAGGGATCGGTGCCCTGCGCTGGGTTTGGCCCTGCCCAGCTCTCCGTCGGAGCCACGCGTCCCCCCCCATCACAAGCACAGCTCTCTGCTTTCCGTCTCCCCAGGGTGATGGCGAGGAAGGTTTCCCAGGGCCACCCGGCCGCCCAGGGGACCCGGGGGATCGGGTGAGTTCCCCGAGATGAGGTAAGGCTGGCTGGGACCGGGACGCTCGGCGAGGGGACCGTGGGATCGCTCCCGCTCCGGCCAGCCTGAGCGTTTGCCTGCTTGGCCAGACCCCAAAATGCACCGACGGCAGGGTGGTGACAGAAGTGACATCTTTGCCCTCCTTTCTAGGGCCCTCGGGGACCGCCGGGGGAGCAGGGGAGGAAGGTGAGTACAAGGAGCAGCCGAAGCGATGCTCTGATCAACGGGGCGGGTGCCGTGGGGCCTCCCGTCTTCCCTCTGCCGCTGCGGCATGGCCGGACGGCACAGCCTGGTCCCGCAGCCCCTCTGCGGAGAGGAAAGGGGTCTGGGTGCTGCGCTGGGACCCACGGCAGCCGGCTGGACCATCTCCCACGGCGCGTGGGTCCTGCCAGCCTTTAACCTGTCCTTCCTCTCACGCCAGGGAGACCGCGGGGCGCCGGGTGAGCTGGGAGAGACGGGCAAGAAGGTGAGGCATCGCCGGAGGGGACTGTGCCCCTCGGACAGCGTCTGCAGGTCCCCGCAGGCCTGGAGGGGGCCGGGGAGCGGGGGCGGGAGCCGGGGGTGCAGGCACTGCTCCCCTCCTTTCCGTGCTGCGGAGGGATCCCCGAAATGCTCCTGTGCTTCGCTCCGCAGGGAGACCGCGGCGTGCCGGGCCCTGAAGGAGAGAAGGTAGGTGACCGGGGTGGGGGGACACCTGCCCTCCCTCGCCATCTCTAGGACCAGCCATCCCTGGCGTGGGGCGAGGTGACGCCTCTGACGCCTTCCTCTTCCTCTCCTCTGCCAGGGCGAAGCAGGGTCCCCCGGGCGCCCGGGGCTGTCGGGCAGAGAGGTGAGTCTGGCCATCGGCGATGCCAACTCCGGTGTCCTGCGACCTGCCAGCACCTTGGAGAGGGGCCGGTGCCTGGGGGCCGCGGTGTCCTCGGTGAGGGTGCCCCGTGTGGGGCCGGCCACCGCTGGCTGTCTGAGGGGTGTCTCTTCTCTCCGTGACAGGGAGCCCCGGGACCGGCCGGCCCACGAGGGGAGAAGGTGAGGAAGAAGAGGGGGGTCTGGCTGGGCTGCTGGGGAAGGGGCTGGCGCTGACACCCATCTCTCCCACAGGGCAATCCGGGAACACCCGGCGAACCCGGCAAGCCGGTAAGTGACGCCTGCCTGGGCGGGGGGGTCCACCTGCACCCCCCAACCCCTGGGCAATGGGGGCAGAGCTGGGGGGTAGGTGCCTCCCCGGAGGCCATGGGGGACGCGTCCCCTGGGCAGGGAGCTGCGCGCAGCACTGTGTTCCCTCTGCTTCCCCCCAGGCCTCCAGCGGAGCCGGTGTCAAAGGAGAGAAGGTAACCGCAGCCGTGCCGTGCCGTGCCCACCGGGTGCTGCCCCTTGCCGGCACCTCCGTGGGCACGGGGGAGCCCCTGGACGCTGCGACCCCGGGAAGGGACGCTGCATGGGGCAGCTCCCGGACAGGCTGGGGGTGCCGAAGGGATGGTCGGCACTGCGCAGCCATCCCCTGTCCCGCCACGGATGGAGAAGGAGGGGAGCGCTGGTGGGGGGGATTGGGAAGCTGACGGGGCTGTTTTGTCTGCTGCAGGGCGACCGAGGCTTTTCGGGACCGGAGGGGCCCCCTGGCCCCAAGGGCGGCGCGGGAGATAAAGGAGCCCCCGTGAGTATCGCCTGGGGCTGGCCCGGGGGCGCAGCCTGCCCCTGGGCTGCGCCGGCCGCCGGGCCCCTCCTGCTGCGCCAACCTGCTTCTCCTTGTGCCTAGGGCGCCCCCGGCCCGAGCATCCCCGGCCCAGCCGGCCCCAAAGGCGAGCAGGGCGACCGGGTAAGTCCGGGGCGAGGGCGTGGGGTCGGGGCGCTTGGCTGGCACCCCCACACCCTTTCCCGGCATCGGGGCTGCCCCGGTCCCCGATAACCCGTGTCCTCCCTCTCCGACCCCCAGGGTATTGTCGGCCTCACTGGCAGGAGCGGCCCAAAGGTAAGGGCATTGCGGGAGGCGTCGCTCCTCCGTCCATCTGTCCGTCTGTCCATCCCGCGAGGGGCTGTCCCCTCCGGCCCGTACTGCGTGTGGGGTGCTGCTCTGGGGAGAGGACAGGGCAGTGCTGAGCCTCTTCTCCCTGCACTGGCCGTCACACGGGGGGCATCTGTCCTTCTTGCACCAGCACTGGTGCCCCCGCGGTTGCCCCGCTGCTGCTCTGACTCGCTCCCCCCTTCCCCTCCTGCCTAGGGCGACCCGGGGGAGCCTGGCGAGAAGGGCGAGCTGGGACGAGCAGGATTGCCGGGGCCCATCGGCCCGCGCGGGAAGGAGGTAGCGTGGGGCGAGGGGGTGGGCAGCGGGCCCTGCGGTACTACTGGTTCCCCACGGAGGGGCCACAGGGCACTGCTGCTGCAGCGTCCCCCGGGAGGGTGGATGTCCCTGCAAGGGCACGCGGGTGCTCGGTGGGGAGCAGCGCTTGGGGAGCAGAGGGGACACCGGTGACTTGGGCTTTTCTTTCCCTCACCGCCACGGACGGTGCCTGCTGATCTGTGCCGCAGGGAGAACGTGGAGAGAAGGGTGATGAAGGCACCCCGGTAAGTAAGGGCCCTCCCCAGACCCTGCCTTGACCCCCTCCGATTCCTCTGACCGCACTCACCTCCTCTCTCCCCCAGGGCGAAGCGGGCTTGCCTGGTAAACCTGGAGACAGGGGCCCCCGGGTAAGTGCTGGGGGTGGGGGGACATGGCAGGGTTGGGTGAGACGCCCGGTGGCCTTGGGGCTGGTTCACACTAACACACACGCTCCCTCTGCCCCATGATCCAGGGCCTCCCCGGATACCGCGGCCCTCCTGGGGAGAAGGGTGACTCAGGGGACCCAGGCCCTGAAGGCAGAAACGTGAGTATCGCCTCTCGTGAGCCTCTGGCACACGCTGCCCTGTGGGCATCACCATCCCATGGGCATCACCATCCCATGAGCACCCACTGTCCCGTGCCTATCACCACCCTATGGGCAACCAGTGTCCCATTGGCATCACCATCTTGTGGGCATCACCACCCTATGGGCATCACTGTCCTATAGGCATCACCATCCCATGAGCACCCACTGTCCCTTGCCTATCACCACCCTATGGGCAACCAGTGTCCCATTGGCATCACCATCTTGTGGGCATCACCACCCTATGGGCATCACTGTCCTATAGGCATCACCATCCCATGAGCACCCACTGTCCCATGCCTATCACCACCCTATGGGCAACCAGTGTCCCATTGGCATCACCATCTTGTGGGCATCACCACCCTATGGGCATCACCATCTCATGGGCATCACTGTTGCATAGGCATCACCATCTCATGGGCACCTACTGTTGCATGTGTATCACCATCCCATGGACACCAACCCTTCTGTGGGCATCACTACCCCATAGGCGTCACCATCCCACAGGCATTACTGCCCCATGGGCACCCACTGTCCTGTGGTCATCACCGCCCCGTGGACATCACCACGCCATGGGCCTCACCACTCTGCAGGCACCCACCATCCCATGGGCATCACCACTCCATGGACACCCACTACCCCAATTCCCCTATCCCCTCCTGCCCTCACCCCATCCCTTTTCTCCTGCAGGGCAGCCCCGGAGCACAAGGCAGCAAGGGTGACCGCGGGGAGCCGGTGAGTCATGCTTGACTGGGGCAGACATGAGGCCACCTGCCTGTCCCCTCATTACCCAGGAGCTGGCCTTGTCCTCCCTGGGTTTGCACCCAGGTCCTGCTAACCTTCTTCTCTCTCGCCTTCTCACAGGGGCCTCCCGGACCCCCAGGACGATCTGTAAGCTCTGCCCCAATTCCCCCTTCCCCGCTGGTGGGCCAGTGCCCAGCCCCGTGGGGTCTCACTGCCCCTCTCTGCCTCGCAGGTCGACGGGGGGCTCGGAGGAGTGGGAGAGAAGGTAATGGGCGGCCCCAGGAGGGATGAGCGGGTCCCCTGCAACTGCGGTGGCAAGGTGGCCCGCTGCGGTCCCCTGGCTGGGCTCTGGCTGCCCACGGGGGTCCTGCTGGGGTCCTGGTGGGCAAACTGCTTCCCACCCGAAATAGCCCCTAGCCACACAGAGCTGATACGCAGCCCAGCTTTGCGGAGGGTTAGAGCGCTAGAGGGGAGGTGTCCTTTGCAAGACGTCGGAGTCTCCAGGCGGTTTTGGCCACGGCCTGTGCTCCATGGGGTGCTGGAGGGTGTCGCGGTCCTGGGCCATGGCTGGTGCTCGGCTGCTCCTTGCTCAGCTGTGCCGCTTCTCCTCTTCGTCATCTTCGCGCGGCTCTCCTGGCTCTCTGGGTTGCATTTCTTCGACGATCAGCAGCATCGGGGAGCTGTGCTGAGTCCAGGGATGTCTTTTTTCCAGCCCGTGCCCCTACGCGCAGGCTTTTGCTATTACCCCGCGCTTAACCTGTACGCTGCGACAGGAGGGACGCTTGGCGTGAGGCTCGCTTGGTGCAAGGCTTACGGCCCGGTGCTCGCAAGGGCGACCCTGTTCCACCAGCCGCCGGGCAATACCCTTTAAACGTGCTGCCCTTCCCTGGCAGGGGGACCCCGGGGACCCTGGCGAGGACGGCGCGAAGGGCGCCAGGGGTGAACCTGGCTCCCCCGGCCTGCCTGGAGAGAGGGTGAGTCCGTGTGCCGATGCAGGAAGGGCGCCCGGGCAGGCTGCTCGCGGCTGCCTTCGTCTTTCCTGCGCGCCGGCACTGAGCGCGGCTCTCTCTCTTGCAGGGTGTCGAGGGCCCCCGAGGCCCCCCCGGCGCGCGGGTGAGTCCCCCCTTCCCCGTGGGGGGGGGGCAGAGCAGGGGGTCGGTGCCCCGCTCGGCCCCCGCTCGGGGGCAGCACACTTGCTCACCTCCCTTCCCACCCCGCAGGGCGACCCCGGGGACCGAGGCCTGCCGGGAGAGAAGGTAACGGGGGGCTGGGGGCTGCCCCATGGCGCCCCGTCCCTGCCCGCGCGCCGCAGCCCTCACGCCCCTCTCTTGCAGGGTGACCGTGGCCCGCCGGGGCTGGACGGCCGCAACGGGCTGGAAGGCAAACCTGGGCCGCCGGGCGCCGCCGGGCAGAGGGTGAGCTGGGGATGGGGGTCCCGCGGCCCCGGGGACCTGCCGCCCTCCGCGTCGGCCGGCGATGTCTCGCAGGGTGGCCCTTGGGGACGGGGTGTCCGTGCCCGTCTCTGCCCTTACGTCCTCCTTCTCTGCAGGGCGACGCCGGGAAGCAGGGGGACCCCGGCCGGGACGTAAGTACCCCCAGGGAGTGCGGGTTGGGGTGACCCTCCTGCCAGGGCTCGTGGTGTGGGTGACGCTGCCAGCTCTGGCCAAGCGTCCCGTCTCTGGACCCCGCGCTCCTTGGTCTGGGATGGGATGCCGGGAGCATCCCTCGTCCCACGCAGAGTGCCACTGTCCCCGGGTCCCTTCTCCCGGGGTGCTGTCCCCGAGACCACCGCGGGAGGCGGGTGCCCTGCCGCTGGGTGCCTAAGCGGGGCCCTGCCTCCCCCCATCTCCTCTCCCCACAGGGACTTCCCGGGCTGCGGGGGGAGCAGGGCCTGCCTGGCCCCCTCGGCCCCCCGGGACCGCCTGGCCTCCCCGTAAGTACCCGCCGCTCCGGGCACAGAGGCCGCCTCCTGCCCCGGCTCCCCTCCGGCCGTTCCCAGCCGGCTCCTTCTGCCCGGCTCGCCCCGTGCTCCTGCCCCAGGGACCCCGGCTGTCCGTGCCGAGGGGCGCTGGGGGGGCCGGGCGCCGGCTGCTCTCTCACGGCCCCTTTCCTCCTAGGGCAAACCCGGCGACAGTGGCAAACCCGGCCTCAACGGCAAGAACGTGAGTAGGGGCCGGGGGGCTGTGGGGCTGGGGAGCGGCAGCCCCGGATCCGCCGTTAAATCCTCAGACCCGGGCGCGGGAGGCGCGTGGCGGAGGGCTCGCTGCGCTCGGAGCCTGCAGCACCGGCCCCGTCCCGTGCAGGCCCCGTACAGGGGCATCGGGACCGGTCCGGAGCTGCCGGGAGCCGGGCACTGACTCGGGGCCTGCCTTTCCAGGGGGAAGACGGGACGCCGGGAGAAGACGGGAGGAAGGTAAGGAGCAGCGCCCCGGCTGGTCCTGCCATGCCTGGTGGCACCTCCTGGCCCAGGGTCTCTCTTGGAGCACCTCCCCGCCTGAGAGCGCCTTCCGGGGGCACGCTGACGGGAAAAGCATCCTTTTAACTCTTCTTTCTTCTCCTTATTAGGGAGAAAAAGGCGATGCTGGAGCCCCCGGCAGAGACGTGAGTGCCTCGGTGGAGAGGAGCTGTGGTCCCCCCCAGGCCCTGCCTCACCTTCAGCACCGGCAGCCCTGGTCCCCCACCGCGGCTCGGCCGCCCCCAAACTTGCGGGAAGGCAGCGTTGGGCTGGAGGGCGCCGGCCTCAGCCCCTGCTCGGCAGACGGGACGTGGTGTCGTGGAGCCTCGGCTCGTCTCCCGCGGCTTCCCTGGTCCTCGGCCGCCCGCTGCAGCCCGGGAGAGGGGCTCTCAGATCCCGGGGGCAGGAGGGGAGCCCCCACCCCGCCTCGCTGACCCTGCTGCTCCCAGGAGCGCGTGGTCCCTGCATCGTGGGCGGTGGGAGCTGGTGGGGCGCGTGCCCCCGGCTGGGACAGCGCTGGCCACCCAGGGTGACACTTTTGTCTCCTGGCAGGGCCGCGGCGGTGCCAAGGGCGAGCAAGGGGACAGCGGCGTGCCAGGCCCCCCCGGCGCCCCCGGCCTCCCCGGCGTCCCGGGGCAGCTTGGCCCCCCAGGCCAGGTGCGTATTCCTAGAGCCCCCGATGCTGCCCAGCGCCGGACCCAGGAGTCCGGGCTCCCGCTGGGTGAGCAGGGAGAGAGGCAAGGAGAGCCCTGCCCCACGGGTGCTGGGTGCCATCATGTCCCCTCTGCATCTTCCAGGGTTCACCAGGCCTTCCCGGCATTGCTGGACCAAAGGTAGGTGACTTCCCTGAGCGCTCCAAGGCGAAGGCTCGGTGGTCCCCGTGCCGGGGAGGGCGAGCGCTTGGGCCATCCCGGGGGTTTCCTCTCCCCGAACGGGCCCCTCGCTGGGCCGGACCCTCACTGGAGTCGGCGCTGGGCAGCCCGGCCCTGCTGCCCCCCAACGCCTGTGCTGTGTTTCAGGGGGACCCAGGGGAGCCCGGATCCAGAGGGGAGCCGGTGAGTACCCAGCGCGGAGCACGGCAAGCTGAGAGCACCCCAGGGTGGCGGGAATCGTTGCCCCTGCCCCAGGCAGCTCCCGAAAGCGAGGGCAGGGCCTCTGTGCGCCCCGGTGCCAGAGCCGTGGTTCAGGGCTGCTCCTCGATGCCCTGCCCAGCTGCATCGCCCGCAGGCCTCGCGGGGACAGGGCTGAAGGGCAGCCTCTAAAGAGCCCTGCCTCATGCTTCTCGCTGCAGCGTTGACTCTGAAACCTACTGAGGGCAGCATCAGTGCCATTGTAGGTCTTCTCATTCCCTCTCGCTCTGCAAACCTAGGGGCGACCTGGCAACCCCGGAGCACGCGGTGAGCCCGGGACAGGAGTGGTAAGTTCCCCACTGGCCTGTCCGACCCCCAGATAAAGATCCTACCCCTGGGAGGTCGGTGAGGCTGGGACATTATCCCTGGGGAGCGAAGCCTCCGGAACCCTGGTGGGGCGAGCAGGCTGGCACTGGCTTCATTTTTAATGTCCCTGTATTGCAGAACATTGAACGTGGCCTGGAAGCCCTTGGCATCAAGGTACGTAGCCAGCGGCCCTGGGCCCCCGCTCGTGGGCCGGGGGCTGTTCCTGCCGCCGGCTGCAGGAGGAGGGACACCGGGTCGCGGGGCTGGGAGGTGGCGGGACAAGCTCCCTGACCGGCGGCTCTTTCTCCCGCCCAGATTTCCTCCCTCAAGGAGCTCACGGGTGCCTACGACGGGAGCTCGGACTCGTTCCTGCCCATGTCCGAACGCCTGCGGGGCCAGAAGGGCGGCAGAGGGGAGCCGGGGGAGAGGGGGCCTCCGGGCAGAGAGGTGAGCGACGGCCCGAGCTGGCCGCCCCGCGCCGCCTCCCAGCGCCCTGCGATGCTCCCGCGCGCCGCCCCGCTTCCCCACACGCGGGCTGCCTTTGGCGTCGGCGCAGCCGGCTCGGAGACCCCGGCGAGCCTCGGCAGCGCCCTTGCGAGCCACCCGCCTTCCCGGGGCCGCCGCGGCCCTCCTGGTGCCTCCCTCCCACCCCGGGGTGCTCTGGGTGCCAATGTCAGAGCCGTGGGGAGCTCCAGGTCCCGGCTCCGGCACCCCAGGGTGCTCCAGATCCCAGCTCCTGCACCCTGGGGTGCTCTGGGTGCCGGTGTCGGAGCCGTGGGATGCTCCGGGTCCTGCCGTTGGAGCCATGGGCTTCTCTGGGTCACAGCTCCAGCACCCCGGGGTGCTCTGGGTGGCCCACGGCCCCGGGGTTTTGGGGCGCCCGCCCTGCGGCCCCGCTCTGGCAGAGCTGTGCTGTGTTTTGCAGGGCTCCATAGGCTTCCCCGGCGAGCGAGGAGCCAAAGGTGACAAGGGGGACCAAGGTGCCCCCGGCCCCCAGGGCCCCGCGGGCCGTGCTGTGGGCGAGCGGGGCCCTGAGGGGCCGCCTGGCCAGCCGGGAGAGCCCGGCAAACCGGGGATCCCCGGGGTGCCGGGCCGGGCCGGGGAGCTGGGGGAGGCCGGGAGGCCCGGCGAGAAGGTGAGTGCCGGTGGGATGAGGGTCGGGGGGCCCCTGCCCGGCCGGGCTCGCCGTGATGGGTGCCGTGTTGCTTCCCCAGGGTGAGCGAGGCGAGAAGGGCGACCGCGGCGAGCAGGTGAGCCAGGCCGGGGGCGCGATCCCCCCGTGCCCCCGCCACGCCACCAGCTGGGCTCGTGGCCTTGCGGGTCTTGGAGGGACGGGGGCCTCCGTGGGGCACAGGGATGCTCCCGCGGGAGATCTGGGGGTGGCCCTGCTCCGCTGTGCCCCTCCATCCCTCTGACACTTGGCCCGTTTATCCCGTCACCAGGGCAGAGAAGGTTTGCCGGGACCCCCAGGGCCCCCGGGGCCCAAGGTAGGTGACGCGTGCTGCTGGGGACCGTCCCCAAGGGGCACGCACCCCTGCTTGTGCCTCCTGCGGCGGATAGCGGTGCCCACTCCCCGCAGCCACGGGGCGGGGGGGCCGGGTGTCCCGGGGGCTGCCGGCCCTGACTGTGCTGTGCCCGCAGGCGGACATGGCGGAGGGCAGCCTCATGGGCTTCCCGGGCGAGCGCGGCCCCACCGGACCCAAGGGAATCAAGGTGCGTGTGCCAGGACGGAGGGGAGTCGAGGGGCCAAGACAGTGGAGGAGATGGACCGGCGCTGCCTGGCCCTGGCGTGCCGTCCCGGACATCTGGCCCTGGCCCCTGCGCCCGGGAGCAGCGGGGACGGTGTCCCGAGCCACGGCACGGCGGGAGCACGGGGCTGACGGCGTCTCCCTTCTCCTCCCCTCAGGGCGAGTCGGGTGCCGAGGGCGAGCGCGGACCCAAAGGAGATAAGGTCTGCGTGTAGTAAGTCTCTCGTGGCTTCTCCGCTTCTCTCTCGCTCCCGCCTGCTCCTTTCCGGGCTCGGCACTGGCTCTCTGCTCTCCTCTCCCGGTCTCTGATGGCTGCGACTGCCCCGGGCACGGTGGGGGCCTGGCGCGCTGGGGCACCTCTCGTTGGGTGCAGGCGGGATCGCGGAGCGGGCCGGGAAGCCCTCGGCCGCGTGGGAACGGGGCCGCGTCCAGCGCGGCTCCTGCAACCGGGCTCCTCTCCCCGACGCAGGGCGAAGCGGGGCCGCGGGGCGAGCGAGGAGAGCCTGGCGAGAAGGGCAGGGACGGCTCCCCGGTGAGTACGGCACGGTCCCCCGCGCCGCCGGAGCCCCGGCCTCGCCCTGACCCCCTCCCTGTCTCCTTGCTCTAGGGCCTCCCGGGAGAGAGAGGGCTGGCCGGCCCCGACGGGAAGCCGGTGAGTGGGGCTGGCACGTGGGGTGGGCAGGACGGCATGGAACAGGCTGCAGCGGGATGGGTGGGAAGGTCCCGCGGTCCCACACCGGCCACCGCCGCCGGCACCCGTGGGAGCCTTCACGTGCTGTTTTATATCCTTCCCTCCCGCGCAGGGCCCGCAGGGCTTTAGAGGGCCTCCCGGCCCGGCCGTAAGTACCCCCTCGGCCGTGGGTCTGGGTAGGGCGCTCCGGTGCTGCGCTCGTCCTTGCGGGAGCGGGGAGACCAGGCCTGGCCGAGCGGGGCTGCTCTGGGGGTCGCTGGGGTGTCGCTAACCGGCCGGCTTTGCCGTGATTCTTTCCAGGGCTTGCCAGGTTTCCCCGGCGTGCTGGGCCGCCCGGTAGGTGTTTGTGCCACCCGCATGTCGCTGTCCCCCCTGTGCGCGGGGTCGGGGCTGCCGTCCCCGCTGTGCGCCCTGGCCCGGCTGCACCGTCGCCTCCCGGCACCGCGGCGGGCTCCGCCGGCGTTGGGCCCTTGGGCGTCCTGCCGGGAGCTGGCTGGGTTTGTCCCCGCTTCGCATGGGTGCTCACCAGGGCCACCAGCGCTGTCCGGTGTCCCCCCTGCCAGGGAAGGCGTCTTGCAGCGGGGAAAATCGGTCCCCGCACTGACTGCTTCCTTCATCCCTTCAGGGCAACCAGGGAGACCCGGGGCCTCCAGGACCTCCGGTAAGGAGCCACCCCGTGTCCCGGGGTGCACGGGAACGTCATGCCTGGTGGCCGTGAGCTGGGGCTGGCGTCCCGCGGCGAAGGGCGATGGGACGCCGCGCTGTCCCGGCGTCCCCTCCCGGTCCCGCGGAGCTGTGCCACCTGCAAGCGCAGGGCCAGGGCTGCGGCCACCCCAGAGGTAACGTCACCTTGTTCCCTGCAGGGCACCGCTGGCCCGCCGGGCACCCAGGGCCTGTCTGGGATGAAGGTACGTTGCGGCTCTGTTCGAGCCGGCAGAGGGGAATCGGTGCCCTGCCGGCGTCAGGGCCTCTCCGGAGGCCGACGGGCTGGAGGGGGCTTTGCTGGGGGGTAACTTCAGGCTGCCCATCGCTGCTCCGGGGAGCTGGGCTGGCCCTGCCGTGGGGACATGTGTAAGGCAAGTGGCTGCACCCACAGGTGGGGGGTTTGGGCACCCATCTGGACACGAGCTGCCACGTTCTCAGCTCTCCTGGCAGCTCGGCCTCCTCTCTCCTGGCTGCGCTCCTGCAGCCAGGACTGCGGTGGCCGCAGGGAGACCTTGGGGCAGGCCTGGCTCGCCCTTTCCTCTCCCAGTCCTGGCAGGGGGGTATGTGGTGTTTCCCTGCAGCGTTTTGGGAGGCTCAGGGTTTGGGGGAGCCCCTTGGCGGGTGTGGGGGCCGTACCCACCGTGGGGACGTGGTCGTGACTGCGATGGCCGTGGGCTCATGGGTCGGGGCGGCGGGACCGACGCAGGCGCTCTCTTTGCAGGGAGATCCGGGGGAGCCTGGCTCCAGCATCCGAGTGAGTCGCTGTGCCCTCCCGGGGCTCCCCGTCCCCGTCGGCACCGGCCCTGGCACCCCGAAGCCAGCCGGCGCCTTCCCGCGGGGACTCCTCATTCCTCGCCAGCCGAGACCGGGCAGCCCCCGGCGGGTCCGGCTGTGCCGAGGGCAGCGCGGCGTCTCCTCTGACGCGGCTCTTTGCGTTGCAGGGCTTGCCCGGCCCCCAGGGCAGCATGGGGCTGCCCGGCCCCCCCGGCCCCCCCGGCCTCGCGGTAGGTATTTCGGCGCGCTCGGCAGCCTGCTCCTCGGGAGAGGCCCTTTCCGCTCCCTCGGCTGCGGCTTCACCTTCTGCTCGCGTCCCTCTTGCAGGGCCCGCAGGGTGCCCCCGGGCTGTCGGGACAAGTGGTGAGTGCGCCTTCCCCGCTGCCTCCGGGCCTGGCTCTGCCCGCGGCATCCCTGCCTCCTGCCTGATCCGGGCGGCAAAGCCAGGCTGCCGTCGGCACGGGGTGCTCCGGCTCCCCGGGAGCCCCGCGGGAGCGCCGGCCGCGGGGCGACCCGCTGCCCCCAGCCCTGCCCCGCAGCCCCAGCCCCTCTCTTGCCATCCGCAGGGGGAGAGCGGGAAGCCGGGCGTGCCGGGGAGAGACGGCGTGCCGGGGAAGGACGGCGAGCCGGGACTGCCCGGGAAGATGGTACGGTGCGGGACGCCCCGGCCTCTTACGCTGGGGACGCTGAGGAGCGGGCGCGCGGGGCTCAGCGCAGGGTGCAGCACCCGCTGGGCCCTTGCCGGCCGAGGCTGATGGCTGCGCTGTTTGCGCCAGGGGATGCCGGGACCTTCGGGCGCTGCCGGCCCCAAAGGAGAGCCGGGGGACGCCGGAGCGCCGGGGCAGGTGAGTAAAGCTCCTGCAGGCAGCGGCTGGGAGCTCGTCCGGAGCCCGGCGCGCACCTCCGCCCCAGCCCTGCTAACCGGCTGCCTTTCTCCCCTCCGCCCCAGGCCGTCGCCGGCCCCCCCGGCGCCAAAGGCGAGAAGGTAAGGAGCCGGGGCGCGATGCGGCCGGGAGCGGGAGCCGCAGCTCCTGGCTCCCGCTCCCGGCCCGGGGGACGTGCCGCAGCACCCTTCCCCGCGAAGGGGGGCCGCGGCGGGCGGGGGGCTGCGGGGCCCGGCGCTGGCGTGCCTGACCCGCCGCGTGTCGCCGCAGGGCGAGCCGGCGCTGATGGAGGGAGTCCTGCTGGGCGAACCCGTAAGTCGGCCCCGTCCGTCTCTTCCCCCCCCCACCCTGCCGTCCCTTCCGCCTTCTGCTTTGCCAAGCAGGCCCTAACGCTGCGCTCCCTCCCCGGCAGG
>NW_020450580.1:263571-275511 GCF_003343035.1 Apteryx rowi
GGGTGGCGGGCGGCCGGGGGGGGGAAGTGGCCACGGGGGTGCCGGGCTCCGCGCGGCCCGGCCGCGTCCGCTCCCCTCCGCGAGTCACCCGCCTGTGCCTGTTCCTCATTTCCCCCTGCCAGGGGGAGCCGGGAAGACTTGGAGAGCCTGGAGATCCCGGGGAAGACGTGAGTAGGAAGCCAACGTGATGCTGGGGTGGGTCGATGCCGTCTGGGAGGGTCGGACCTGCTCCGGCTCCAAGGCGGCGTCATCGCTGCCTGACGGGAGCCCCGTGCCTCCGCTGGGGAGCCGCTCGGAGCGCGCATGCCCGGCGTGGGCACCCCTGCCCCACGCACCCCGTTCACACCTCCCTGATGGCTTGGTGTCTCCACAGGGAGCCAAAGGATCGTCCGGAGCCAAGGGGGAAAAGGTAAGTTCCCCCTCGTCCTGGGGGGGCAGGGTGTCCCCGAGACCCCCTGGACGCCTCTCCTGTGCCCACCGCGCGTGTGATGTCCATGTGCTCTCTGCCCACCCGCGCAGGGCTCTCCTGGTGTCGGCGTGCGGGGACCCCCGGGACAGGACGGACCTCCCGGCCTGAAGGTGACTTCTGCCCCCGTGTCGCCGCGGCTCTCGCCATGTCCCTGGACAGCAAGCTCGTGTCCGGCTCAGCTGGCCGCGAGAGGGACGCGCTCCCGGACTCTCCCTGGGGGCTGTTTCCCCATCGTTCCCCTCTCTGCTCCAGGGTGACACCGGCTTGCCAGGCCCTCCGGGACCCCCGGGCTTGGCAGGGGTCGCCGGGACCCCGGGGCAGCCGGGCCTGAGAGGAGACAACGGGCAGCCAGGCCCGCCGGGTGCCCCCGGAGAGAGGGTAAGGATACGGCTCTCGGCTGGGGGCGCGCCGGGCCCCCCCGGAGCATGGGGCAGTGCCCTCTGTGCCACTCACCGGCGTTTCTCTCCAAGGGTCTGATCGGCTTTCCTGGGAGGGACGGCACATCCGGACCGGCAGGACCACCAGGGCCCCCGGGGACAGCTGTGAGTGTGGGGCCCCCGTGCTGCCGGCTCCCCGAAGCTGGGTGACAGTGGCAGGGGCTCGTGCCTGCTCCGGGCTCCGGAGCCGGGCAGGAATATCCGTGCGAGCTTGGAGGGAGGCTTCGGGGTATCCGGCACCGCATTCCCGCGGTGGGACCGGTGCAGCCGGGACCTCGTCGTCCCCGGGGGGAGCAGGGGCAGCCCCCAGCCGGGGGAGCTCCCCGGCTGGTCCCAGCGCCTCCGGAGGCGCTCGGCTCACCCGTCTCCTTCATTTCAGGGGGCGCAGGGGATCTCCGGCCTGAAGGGTGACAAGGTAGGACCGGGGCAGCCCCCCAGCCCGGCGTGGAGGGGGGCCGCGGCGTGGCCGGAGCCGCGCGAGCCCCTCGCCTGCGGCGGGTCGCAGCAAGGACGCTAACGAGCTCTCGCTTCCCCCCCGCGCAGGGGGACCCGGGGGCCGGGCTGCCCGGAGCCAGAGGCGAGCGAGGAGACCCGGGCCCACGGGTACGGAGCGCAGCCGCGGGCCCCCGTGATGCCAGCGGCAGGGGCAAAGCGCCGCGGCCGGAGTCAGCGGCTGTCCCCGGGCACCGGGGCCGGGTCTGTGCCGAGGTGCCGCTGGGGTGCTCCCGTTCCCAGCCTGCGGCTTCACTCCTCTTTTCCCTCTCGCAGGGCGAAGACGGGCGCCCGGGGCTGGAAGGCGACCGCGGGCCGGCGGTAAATTCCCATTTCAATTCCCATCCCGTGCCCTGGCTGCGCCTCCCGCCCGCTCCCTGCCTGCCTCACCATCGCTCTCCTCTCTCCCGCAGGGCTTGCCCGGGAACCGCGGGGAGCGCGGGGACAAGGTACGGCACCCGCTCCTTGGGGACGGGGGCGGCGTGGCCCTGCGGCCTGGGGTCCCCCCCTCCCCGCGCGCGTCCCCGCCGCCCCGCGCAGGGCCTCACCGTGCGCCCTTTCTTGCAGGGAGACGCTGGGGCTGCGGGGCCCAAAGGAGACAAGGTGGGTCCCCGTGCGCCTGCCCCCCGGGGCCGGGGGGGCGGGAGGGAGGGCAGTGGCGCTGCCCCCCCCCTCACCCCCAACCCCTCTGCTGTCCCGTGCAGGGCGATACCGTCGTGGTGGAGGGGCCCGCTGGAGCGCGGGGCAGCAAGGGGGAGCCGGTAAGAGCCTCTCCCCCTCCCAGTCCTCCCCGTCCCCCTCTGTCACCGCTCCCGTCCCCACGGGCAGGGCTCCTCTGTGCACCCCCCCCGCCCGCCCGCCCAGGCAGCTCCTGGCCTCGCGGGGCTGAGCCTGCACCCCTCTCTCCCAGCGCATCGCAGGAGAGATCCCTTCCCCATCCCCATCCCCTGACCCTCTCCCCATCCCCTGACCCTCTCCCCATCCCCTGACGCCCTCCCTCTGCTTCCCCCCCGCAGGGCGAGCGTGGCCTGAAGGGCACGGAAGGGGACAAGGGGAACAAGGGGGAGCAGGGCATCCCCGGAGAGAAGGTAGGGGGCTGCAGGGAGGGCCGGGGGGGCCGGGGCTTGTGCAGGGCTGGGCCCGCTTGCCTGGGACCAGCGGGCTGCAGAGGGGGCGACGGCTGCGATGCCGGGGGACCGGAGCGTGCTGGCGTCCCCGTGCCCCCCCGTGCCGGCGCCTGCGGGCCCCAGGCACAGCGTACGGCGCCCGGCACGGTGCTCGGCACCCCGGCACGGGGAGCTGCCGGGGCCGGTCTCGGGCGCTGCTGCGGCCGCAGACATCCCCGCGGCCATCGCGGTTTCTGCTCGCAGGGGGCACAGGGCGAGCCAGGCGAGAAGGGCTCCACGGGCTTCCCCGGGGCGCGCGGCCCCAGCGGGCAGAAGGTGAGGACCTGGGCAGCTGCCGCCGCTGCCGCCAGGGTGTGCGGGGGGCATGGGGCCCTCCGGCACCTCCGATCCTGACCCGTGCTTTTGCCTTCACCTTCACCTTCGCCAGGGAGAAGTCGGCGCGTCGGGAGAGCCCGGCGAGCCGGTGAGGACCCGCGCCTCGGCCCCCGTGCCGCCCCGCCGCAGAGCGGGAGCCCTGCGTCACGCTGCGTCACGCTGCGTCACGCTGCATCACGCTGCGTTTGCTTCTCCCGCAGGGCCAGGCAGGACGGGACGGGATCCCCGGAGCCCGGGGAGAGAAGGGCGACATGGGACCGCTGGGCATGCGCGGCCTCAAGGTGCGTGGCCCCCCCCGCGCGCTGAGCCGGGCAGGGACCCGCGCGGCGCGGCGCGGCTGGACTCGGGTGACTCCTCTCTCCCCTGCAGGGCGATCGGGGCATGAAAGGCGCCTGTGGCCTCGACGGGGGCAAGGGCGACAAGGTGAGTGGGTGCCCGCGGGGCGCCCCCGCAGCGGGGGACCTGCGTCCCGCGGCCGTTTGCGCCCCGTCCGTCGAGCGTCCGCCAGCCGGGGGAGCGGGGAGATGGCTGAGGCCAAACCTGAGCCCCGCGGCCGCCTCTCGCTGACCACCCTGCGTCTCTCCTGCCCGCTGTAGGGAGAGACGGGGATCCCGGGACGCTCCGGGCTGCCGGGCAGGAAGGGCGAGCCGGTAAGCACAGCGCTGGCACCGGGGCGGGGGGACAGGGACACGCGGCCCACGGCTCACCGACGTCTGCTTCGCCCCTAGGGAGAGCTGGGCCTGTCGGGAGCACCGGGAGTCCCCGGGAAGGAGGGACTGATGGGGCCCAAGGTAGGTCCGGGTGGCTCCCGCCGGCCCCGCGGCCACGCTTGGCTCCGTCTCCCGTCGTGGCTCTGCGGGGAAAAGCCGTGCTGGGACTGTGGGACAGTCCGCAGCCATCCAGCACTGTAAACCCCAGGGACGGTCCCGCCGCCGTGACTGCTCTGGGAGCCACGTCCGCCCTTCCCCAACCTTCCTTCCTTCCTTCCTTCCTTCCTTCCCCAGGGCGACCGGGGATTCGACGGGCAGCAGGGAGCCAAGGGAGACCAGGGGGAGAAAGGAGAGCGGGTGAGCGAGCCGTGAAGACGCAGGACCCCCCTCCCAGCGGTGCTGTTTCCGAAGCGCAGCACAGTCGGATGCCTTCCGAAGAGCCGTCCGGTGCTGCCCCAGCCCCGGGCGCTGCTCTGGGGCCCGGCGGGTCCTGGGATATCGGGGTCACCGGCCTGACCCTCCGCTCTCCCGCAGGGCGCTCCAGGCATTATCGGTGCGCCCGGCGCGCGGGGCAGCGACGGGGTGCCCGGCCCCCCCGGCCCGCCGGGCAGCGTTGGCCCACGCGGTCCCGAGGGCATGCAGGGCCAGAAGGTGAGCGCCCGGGGGAAGCGGCGCCGGAGAGCGCAGGGGGGCTCGCTGGGGCGCGGGGAGCCGCCAGCCTGACGCCCGCGCGCGTGTCCCCGCAGGGGGAGAGAGGCCCGGCCGGAGAGTCGGTGACGGGGGCCCGTGGCGTGCCCGGCATCCCCGGCGAGAGAGGAGAGCAGGTTTGTGAGCGGGCGCCCAGCCCCGCGCCGAGCGCGCCGGAGCCCTGGGACAGGTCTCCCACTCCTGCCTCTGCTTGTCCGTAGGGCAGCCCGGGCCCGCAGGGTCTCCGCGGGGAGAAGGGCGAGCTGGGCATGACGGTAAGGAGGCGTGCAGCACGGGGAGGTGCGAGGGGGGCCGGCACGCGGCACGGCCTCCCAGCGGGCTGCCGGCAACCGGGTCGCCCAGGTGGGAAGGGGCGCTGGATCTGACCCTGCCCGGGCTCGGCCAACCGCAGCAGGCTGCTCAGGGCCACGCTCGGAGCTCAGACCGCCACCAGGGATGAAGCTCCCCTCGGCTCCGGGCTCTGCTCCTGTGTTTGACTGGCCGCACAGGGAAAAGAGTTTTCCGTATAGCTAATACTGGTTTCCCTCATTGCAACTTGTGTCTGCTCCCTCTGCCCTTCGACCCTCCATCTGCCCGCAGGAGGAAGAGATCCGGGCCTTCGTCAGGCAGGAGATGAGCCAGCACTGCGGTGAGTGAGCCGCGCTCCTCTGGCCCCTCCAGCCCCTTCCCACACCGGAGCCCGGCCAGGGCCGGGGCGCACCTGGACACCGGCACTGCGGCCACTTACCCTTCCCTCTCGTCTCTCCCTGCAGCCTGCGGAGGCCGGTTCCCACGCCCGGATTCACGTGAGCACTCAGGTTCCGGCATCCATTCCTTCCCCTTTCCCTACAGCCCTGTGTGCGGCACCGAGCTCATCCGTGCCGAGCGGGTCTGCGCTCCCACATATGCACCGAGCTCATCTGTGCCGAGCGAGTCCGTGTTCCCACGTACACCGCAGGTTTCCCAGGGCCTGGAGGTCACCAGGGTCCTCCAGGAGCCCTCATCCCTCCGGCCGGTGCCGGGAGCACCGGGCTGGCATCCGTACTGTGAGGGCTGGCCGGAGCTCTGCAGCAGGGCTGTGGCAGTTCCTGGAGGAGTGTGTGAGGAGGAGGAGGAGGAGGAGGAGGAGGGTCGGAGCGCAGCAGAGCTCAGGGCAGGAGGCGCTGGCACGGCCAGTTTCTTGGAGGGAGGCGGCGAGGCTGCAGGCATCCCCGGAGGCAGGCGCAACGGGACGGAGAGCGTGGCCGGCTCGGCACGGTGCCCGGGATGGCACCGAAGGCGGCCGGGCGCTGCCTGGGGCTGCCGAGCCGAGGAGGGAGCACGGGGCCGAGGCTGCCGCGGTGCTGGGGTGCAGCAGCCGAGGAGGACGAGCTCGCCGCGGGCCGGGACGGGGGCGCAGCGAGCTGGGCGGGAGCCCCGGCGGGAGCGAGGGAGCAGCCGGGGCTGCGGCGGACACGAGATGGCTGCTTTGTCTCCAAGGAGGCTGGGGGACTCGTGCCGGGGACAGCTTTAACTCGGCCAAGGGAAGAGGAAGATGTGTCCACCAAGAAAGGGAGCACGGCCAAACAGGTGATGGAAAGCCCGGAGCGCCACGCCGGCCCCAGCGCCGGCAGGATCCGGCCCCCGTGGGCGCACGTCCCGCTCGGGCAGGCCGGCCCGGGCTCCTGGCACGCGCTGCCGAGTCGGGCAGCAGCTCCCCGCTGCCCACGCGGTGGCTTTGTGCATGCGTGGAGGCCGTGCCCGTTCCCACCGCCCTGCGGCGTATCCGGGGGGACCACCGGACCCCCATCCCCAGGGCCGTGTTTCCTGCAGGCTCCTCTCCTCCGGCTGCGGGCGTTCGATGCCGGCTGCAATGGGGTGTTTTCCCTCCCGGCGGCAGGAGGGAAGCATCCCGGGCTCCCCTCGCGTCCTCTTTGATGTCTGTGCCGTCTCCTTCCCCGCTTCCCAGGTTTCTTCCCCAACTATCCATCCACCCAACCGTTCCCGCAGCTCAGTGCCCACGCAGTCCCTGTGCTTAAGTTGTCGCACGCTGAGGAAGAGGAGGGTGAGTGTTGTCCCTGTGCTTTTCGTCTCGTAGCTGCCCCTTTCCCCTGCTCTGCCTGTGCGTCCTGCCGTGTCCCGGCCCTTCGCGTGCGGGTACCAAGGGATGCCCGGCTTCGTTGTCTCCCAGGGCAGGACACGCGAGTCATAGCCGCCACCGACGACCTCGAGTACGAGAGTGTCTATGCAGAGGAGGACTACGACGAGTCCCTGGAGGCGGACGGCACGGAGCAGCCCCTGATGGGCGACGGTGAGTTTCCGGGGGCTGAGGAAGGTGGAGCGGCAACTGCCGGCTCCTTGCCTCCGCGGAGCCAGGCGCCTCGGCAGGGCTGGTTTCCTTGGACGGCGGGAGCCTGCTGCCCGAGGCAGGTTTGTTGGGGCTCCCTGGATGGGAGCCGCAGAGGATCGTGAATCCCAGGAGCGGAGGGAAGCCCCCGGCAGCCTGTGGAGGGTCCCCGTGGAGGGATGCTGCTGCCACCCCGTCCCCCTGCCACCTCCGGTCCCAGCCCTCCCGGCACCTAGGCTTTGCCCAGAGCAGCATCTTCTGCCCTCGTTCCCGGTGCTCCGGGCAGGCCAGCACGGAGCCGGCCCATCCCTCCATGCCTCCTGCCTGTGCTCCCGCCGGGAGCCCTTCCTTCCCTGCCGTTCCCGTCGGGGTTTCTCCTCTGCCGAGCCGCAGGCTCCTAAACAAGCCCTTCGCTCCCTGTCTGCAGCCCCCGAGCACGGACGGCAGAGGAGAGAGGCCGCCGGGAAAGGTGAGCGGCAGACCCGCGTGCCGGGCACCCGGGGCAGCGCCGGGCCCTGCAGTGGGGGAAGAGCTGAGAAATGCCCCCCTGCCTCCCCTGCCGCCTCCCCAGCGCGGGACCCAGGGCCGAGGGCCGCCACGGGGGGAGGAGAGGCCGCCGCCGGTGCGCCCCGGCTCTAGCGGTGCCGGGACGGGCAGGAGACCTCCCGCCTGCCCGGCGCCCAGCCCCTCACCGTGGCTTTTTGCCCCCGCAGCCGACCCCTGCAGCCTGCCCCTGGACGAGGGCGAGTGCCGCTGGTACACGCTGCGGTGGTACTACAACCAAAGAGCCGCCGAGTGCCGGCCCTTCGTCTACGGCGGCTGCCGCGGCAGCCTCAACCGCTTCGAGAGCCGGGAGGACTGCGAGCTCCAGTGCGGGCGCCGGGCGGGGGCCCCGGGCGGGGGGCTCGGCGCCGCGGCCATCCCGGCGGCACCGCAGCCCTCCGCCGCGGCCGGGCCCTGACGCCGCCTCGCTTCTCCCCGCGGGCGCTCGCCGCCTAGCCGGCGGGGCCCGGCAGAGGGGACGGAGGCGTGAGGGGCTCCGCCTCGGCCGGCAGCGCTGCCCGCGGGGAACGGCCCGGCTGCTCTCCGAGCGGTGGCTCGGCTCCCCCGGGAGAGCCGCGCTGGGCTCCCCACGGCCCCGGCAGGGACCCCGCACCCTCGGCCCCCAGCGGGAACCTGGTGCTATTTCTAATGTGTCTTTTTGTTGCTCGCGGGTTTTTTCCTTTCAGATCGGTTTTATTTTCCATTAAGGTGAAATTTCTATCAAATGGGAAACCGAATTCCCCGCAGCCTTTTAACCTCCTTTCCGACCTGGAGTTTTCTCCGGTTGTTGCCTCTTTGGTTTTTAACTTATTTGCTACTGGTGAGACGGCTCCCGGCCCCCGGCTCCCTCTCCAGGGCCCTGGGCCAGCGGCTGCGGGAGCAGGGCTGGGAATTGGTGTGGCTGGGCTCCCCGGGGCTACGGCTGCTCGGTTCCCGCAGCACCCCCCTCCCGCGTATAACGCGCTCGTCCCTTCCCCTCGGGTGGATTGAAGCCCTCGGTGTCCAGCGGAGGTTGCAGGCTGCTCTCCTTTCCCTTCCCGACCCCCTCGGTCCCCCGGGAACCTCCTGGGGAGTCCAGAGTCCCGCCGCAAAGCCGCTTTGCAGTGCCCATGCATGGTCCAAGCTTGTTCGCACCTGGGCTGCCTGGTGGGGTGCCCACGGCCCGGGCAAAGCGGCGCCTCCCCGAAACCCCTGAAAGCCCGCTCTCTGCAACCTGCTGCATTTGAACAAATTTCACCTTAATCTCAGCCGGGACCCGGTTCGCCTGTTGGGGGTGCGATGGTTTGGCAAAGACCTGCGGGAAGGCTGGAGGCTTTCTCCACGCGCTGCCCTCCACCTCGCACGCCTGCCAAACTCCCATCTGCCTTTAATCCGGGGGCGCTCGGCTGCACCGCCGGGCCCGTCAAGGGAAACCCTGGAGCTGGTGCTACGTTAGAGGCGGTTCCTGCCGCCGGGCGCTCGCTCTCGAACGCTTTGCGAAAGCGACGTTCGCTCCCGGGGCTTCGCGGCCTCTGCCCTTCCCCGGCGAGCGTTTGCGGGGCCGGGCTGGGGTGGCTGGGGAGGGATGGAGGACCGCGTGCCGCCAGAAACGCCCCCCCGCCGGGGGGGGTATAGGGCGTCTGTACGTGCTGCTGCTCTGTGTGTATATCTGTATACAGCGACTGTATATGTGTCCGAGCGCGGGAGGGGGGCGCGGGAGGGGCCGCGCTATTAAAGCCGTGCTCACCCAGACGTGCCGTGCCGCTTGGTGCGCCGCAGCCGATGCCCCAGGATTTTGGGCCAGCGAGAGCCGCCGAGCCGTGCTCCCGCTCCTCCGCGCCGCCGCGGCCGGGCCGGAGGCTGCAGCGTGACGCGGCGGCGCGTGGCGCTGCGGGATGCGCTGGGTGAATCAGCGCCTCGGGCTAATTTTGGCTGCTCTGGCAGCCCCCCGGGGGGGGGGGGGGCGAGCCCCCCTCCGTCCGGTCCGCGGGAGGAGGAACAGAGCCGGCCTTACGTCCGCTCTCGCGGCGGCCGCCGGGGAGGGAGCGGGTCAGCCTGCGGCCGCGGGGGAGAGAGGGGCCGCCGGCCGGAGCCTCGGGGCTGGCCCGGCCCGGCCACGCTGGCTCTTTGGCGGGGGGTGCTGGGTGACCCGGCCGGGCTGAGGACCTGCCAACTCGTCTCATGAAGGTGCCTGCCTGGCCTGAGCGCCCCCGGGGGCTGGCAGGGGGCTCTCCAGCTGCCCCCGCAGGCTGCAAAGGGGGAACAGAGGGATGCTATGGGGCGAAAGCCCTTCCAGGTAGGGTCCCCCCCATAGCAAAACCTCCAGGGTGCTCCCTGCGCTGGGTAATGGGTGGGGGGGGCTGGGCCAGATGGGACTGGTTGGACTGGGAGCAACTGGGCTGCAAAGCAGTGGTGTCCCTGTTGGACTGGGTGCAACCAGGCTGCAAAGCAGCGGTGTCCCTGTTGGACTGGGTGCAGCCGGACACCAACCTGGCACCGGGAAGCGTTAGCAGCGCCCGTCCGGCTCGCCAGGGCGACGGCAGCCGCTCGCGCCTCTGGAAGCGTCACGGATGCTGGCCGGCGGCGATTTGCATGCGTGTCTTCTCCCTTCCTTGAATGATTAAGCAAGGCCGACAGGAGCAGGAAGGCTCGATCGGACGGAAAAAGTCCTCTCTAAAGAAGTCAGACGTGAAATAACTACGTCCGAGCCGCACCGAGTTCCTGGAATACCCTCCAAATTCAGCTACTGATGCTGCGAGGGGGCAAACGCCCCCCCCCCCCATCCTGGGATGATTTCACCTGCTATTAGGCAAAATGTATTAATAACATCCCCCCCCCCCATGTACCGCTGCCCCCCCGAGCGGCCGGAGGAGCGGGAGGTGGGGCTGGGGGCAGGATAAGAGCCAGCGCTGGGCACCGAGCGGGGCAGCTCCGGGCCCCTCTTGGCCGTGGGAGCACCGGCGTCCGTCGGTGCATTCGCAGGGAGAACGCCTGAGGGACAAGGGTCCTGCCGGGAATGGGGAGGTCGCATCCTGCAGCGGTACTTTCCCGGGGGGAAAACGGGTTGCCGGGGGGGGTGGTGGGATGCTTTGCTTTCCCATTGCCCTCTTGCCTGCTAGTTAAAATGCCTCCGGCTGACCTCCAGCTGGGGAAGCATGCCCTCTCCTGCCGGATTCACCTGGGAGATGGGTGCAGGAGGTTGGACGCTTTTCGTTTCCCTCTTTCCAGCTACCCCAAAAGCCGCTGGGCGCCCGATCCTGCGGGAGGCTGCCAGGCACTGGCTGGCTCCCGCGGTCAGCGAGGGTCCGGGCAGGGCTCGGGGCAGCGGGGGGATGTGCTCCTGCGGCTGGGGGGTCCCGGAGCCCCGTCCCGGCGGGCAGAGCGGGGCGGCAAGGTTGGGCAGCGCCCGCCGAGCACGGGGCCCGGCTCGATCCGTGCGTCGAGGCCAGGGCCAGCCGGGCAGGGTGGGGGGCGATGGGGTTATTCCCAGCACGTTCCCCGGCAGGCGCTCCCGACCATGCCCCTCGGCAAGCTGCTGCCGGCCTTCCCGGTCATTGCCCGGTCTCCAGCGAGATCCCGGCCGGGGCTGGGCCGGGAGATGCTTTGCACCGCGCCGGAGCAGGCTGTCCCCGAGCCGGGGACGGAGGCAGCGCGACGGGGCAGGAACCAGATGCCAAGGGACCTGCCGCGGGAGCGAGGAGCGGCGGGGTGACGAAGGTGGCCTTGTCCGCTGGACGTCCCCACCCAGGGGCTGAAAGTCCTGCCGGAGCCGGCCAGAGGGAAGGAGCCGCAAGCCAAGGCGGCCGCCAACGCGGAGCTGACGGCCCGCGTCGGGCGCAGGAGATGAATCTCCCCCTTTTCCAGGCACGGCCGAGCCCTGCGGCTCGCCGGAGCAGCCGGATCGAGGGCTGGTCGGAGCCCGCGCACCTGCCGGCGGCTCCCAGGATGGGATCTGGCCGCTCCCAAACCTCATCCAGGCTCTGCGCGGTGCCGGACCGGAGCACGGGGTGGCGTTTGTCCGAGCGTGGGACGGCGAGCGCTGCCGCAGGAACGGCGCCACGGGGTTTTTGCCGGTGCAGAAAGACCTGTCCGGGGTCAGCGCGGAGCCGGAAAGCAGGCTGCTCCCTGCCGCGTGCCGAGCAAGGGGCTGAGAGCGGACAGGCGGCAGCCGTGCAGGGATTTAACAGCCTTCCCGCCCGCCCCGTGAGAAAGGCGACGGCGGCTTTGGGGGGCCAGGCAGCTTTTCCGGGGCGTCTCCTCTCTCCGCCTGCCCGCAACGCTTCCCAGGGGAATAAAAATCCCCTTTAAAGCGCGGCCGGTTGCCTCGAAGCTCTCGGCGGTGGAGGTGCACGATGAAACGCAGCCTGCCTGCTTCCTAGCGATTTTGCACCCGGTTTGAGGCGCGAGATCGCCGGGAGCCGGGGCAGCGGGGGCCCTTGGGCCGCGCCGGCCGCTTCCCGGCGGCTCCGGGGCGCCTTCGGCGAGGCGTCGAGATAAGGGCCGAGCGGAGCGGCGGTGCAAAGTGCACGGCGGCGGGCGCGAGCCGGCCGGGACGGAGCCGCGGGGAAGGTGCCTGGCGGCGCCATGCTCTTCGAGGAAAACCTGGCCTTCGGTAAGCTCCGCGCCGCTGCCGGCGCGGGTGGGAAGCGGATGCTCGTGCCTCCCCCCCCCCGCGGGGGGTCTCTGCCGTGCGGAGCAGCGATGGGCCCTGGGGCTCCCGCACATGCTCTGCCCCCTCCCCCCTTGCTCCCTATCCCGGGGCGTCCCCTGCTGTCCCCGTGTCCCCCCCGGCCCC
>NW_020450580.1:276510-298920 GCF_003343035.1 Apteryx rowi
CCGGCACCGGCACCGGCACCGGCTCCGGCACCGCGGCGGGACGGGGCACCGGGCAGGGGCAGGGGCAGGGGCAGGGGCAGGGGCAGGGGCAGGGGCAGGGCGAGGGGGCGCTCGCACCCAGCAGCACCATGCTGAAGAAGTTCGACAAGAAGGACGAGGAGTCGGGTGAGGGGCGGCCGGGGGGAGCCGTGAGGGGAGACCGAGGGGGGGAGAGCGGGAGCCTTGAGGGGAGACCTCCCCCCCCCGGAGGGACAGCTGTGAGGGGAGACCCCCCCCCGTGAGGGAGACCTCCCCCCCCCGAGGGGGAGCCGTGAGGGGAGACCCCCCCCGGAGGAGCAGCCGTGAGGAGAGACACCCCCCCGAGGGGCAGCCGTGAGGGGAGACCGAGGGGGGAAGAGGGGGCAGCCGTGAGGGGAGACCCCCCCCCCGAGGGGAAGCCGTGAGGGGAGACCCCCCCCGAGGGGGAGCCGTGAGGGGAGACCGAGGGGGAGTGAGGGGGCAGCTGTGAGGGGAGACCCCCCCTCGAGGGGGAGCCGTGAGGGGAGACCGAGGGGGGAAGAGGGGGCAGCCGTGAGGGGAGACCCCCCCCTCCCCCGAGGAGGACCATGAGGGGAGCCCCCCATCAGGGTTTTGGCTGCGAGGGGCGGTGGCGCTGCCGGGGGGGCCTGGGGGGGCCCAGGGGAGGCCCTGGGGGTTGCGGCACCACCGGGTGACACCAGGACTTCGGAGTGGCGGGGGGAGCCGGCAGCAGGCTGGGAACGGGATGGGGCTGGGGATGTTTCGGGGGGGGGGCAGGACACCCCTGGCGTGGGGCAGTGGCTGAGGGAGGCTGGGGCGCCCTGGGGGCAAGAACCCTGCAGCGGGGGGCAGGAGGCAGAGCGGGGGCTGGGAAGCTGCAGGGCCCGGCCGTGGGCCGCGACCCCGGGGCCGAGCCGCGAGGAAGGATGGGGTCCGGAGTGGCGCCCGGGGGGGCGGTAGCCTTTGGGCCCCTTCGGGTGCTTGGAGTGCGTGACGTGACCTGGTGGGGAGAGGAAGCTGCGATAAGTGGTCCCGGAGGCGGGTAGGCTGGCGGTACAGCAGCTAGCGTGAGAGATGCTGTCCGAGGCCGCGAGTTCAGGAGGAATCGCCCCGTCCCCACGCACCAGGGGATTTTGCCCAACTCTTGTAGCACCTGTATCCTTGCTCGGGTCATGGGGTGAGCCCTGCGCACCCTTCCTGTTACCCGCATGCATGGCTTTTTGCACATCTAGTTGGCTGTTCCCCATTTGCTTTTGGGACCCATGTCTCCACCGAGAATCATATGACTCTTGGATGTGCAGGTTGCTCCTCAAAGTGTTTTGTACAAATGTAAAGCAAGAGATGGTTGTAAAGCAGGGTAGAAACTGGTTTGTACTTTCTGGCGCTGAGTTTTTGACACACATGGTCTGCTCTAACCAGACAGCTGCGTACCTCAGTGGGTCTGAAATGCTAAGAGCATCAAATAAATACTATTTCTAAAGACAGGTTGACTGACTTTTCAAAACATTATGCACGAGTAATGTCTAGGCAGGAAGAGGTTGATACTTCATTTCGTGTGTAATTCCTGTGGAATCACTGTTAGATATGACAGTGTTGAATAGCCATCTGAGTGTTTACTTTTACAGCTGTGCCTCCTGAAGTGATTTGATTCAATGTAAATCTTAATGATTGTTCTCTGTAGATTGTGCTTACTCTTTAATGTGCGTTAAATGCCTTGCCCTGGTTCTCAGCCTTATCCAAACCTTCCTGTGCTCTCTCCATAAGCCTGGAATTTAGTGATGCGACTGTTCAAGGGGAATCCCTCTTGGCCTTCGCTTTTGGGGCTATTCTTAATTTGCAGCTGCTGCACGCTTCAGGGTGTTGGGTTCCCTGTGGACGAGGCTGGCAGGAGATGTGCTTTCCTTCCGTTGTGCTCTTGGCGCTCTGCTCTTGCTTTAGTTCAAGCCGAGAGCTCACAGAGCTTTCCTTTCTGCCTTCTCTGCTTGCATACTTCCCAATATTTTTGCTTCTCTACTGAATTTATTCCTGATCCTGTCTTTTTCTGTGTTGAGTGAAGATTCCTATCACTACTGCCGCTGCCTTTTTTTCCATCTAGATTGTGTATGTGTCCAAAATGGGTAGCTTGAGTGCTTGCCGTTTTCAGTCTTGCGTGGAGTGCACGATCCCTGAATTCACAGGCCTTTTATACTCATTCCTTACATATGATGGCTAGCAGAACAGTCTTTTTGTTGAGATGAGTCTGTCTGGTGGCTGCTTGGATTCTGCTCCTTTACCTTTCATGGATGATTTAGGTAGCCTTGGATGAGCCACTTCCACTGACTTTCAGAAATGTGCTTGGAGATGTCATTTTGGGCACACAGCTGTTCTGAGACCCTTACTCGGAGGATGTTAGAGACTATTTCTCTACAAATCATTACAAATTGTTGCAAGTTAGTCATCCAGTACTAGGAGCTTTCTGAAAATGCAGCCTCTGCTTTCTCTGTGTCTGTTTCTCCTTCTGCAATCAGAAAAAGACTTTGATGCAGGGTGCTGTGAGGACCAAAACTCCATGTGCAATACATTTCAAGATGCTTAGTGCTATGAACGGTGAAGAGGTGATGCTCTGTGTTGTTGATGGCTGATTTAGGGATTGTAGACATGCTAGGCCATAGGAAATATTGCAATTCTAGGAAGACTTTTTTCAAACCTGTTTTTGGAACGCGGTCACACACTGATACTATAATTTTACATTGGTTTTATTCTTTCCCCCCGTTTCGCTTTCTCACCTGTCCCACGTAAGTGTCTGTGCTTTGTTCAGCCACCTACTGCATTTACAAACTTATCCTGAGCCGAAGGAGTGCAGTTTATGAACCAGAAAGGATCCAAGATGTAGATGTTTTTGCCTTTAAGTGTAAGATTTACTTTTGCAAAGACCACTGGCACCAGCATGCATTGCTTCAAGCCCGGGTCAGAATGGAGCAGTGCTCTCTAGCAGATCAGTCTTATTAAATTAAACACTGGAATAGCCCTGCCGATGGCTGTGTTTTGTGCCAGGGCCAGGCTGAACGTAGGTACTAATTAAAACCTGCTTATCAATAACTGGCAGCTTTTCTAAAGCTGCAGCTCGTAAATGCTTAGAAGGAGGCAAGCTAATAGAGACCATGCAGAATGATAGTGCTTGTCCTCGTCCTTAATTGGTGAGATTTTTAATTACTAAATACAATTTATTCCATGAAGTGGAACAATGAAAGTGACTCTGTGTCCAGACTCTCTAGTCTGCTGTCTTGTTCTCTTAATTAGTG
Source organism: Apteryx rowi (assembly GCF_003343035.1). Taxonomy (NCBI): domain Eukaryota; kingdom Metazoa; phylum Chordata; class Aves; order Apterygiformes; family Apterygidae; genus Apteryx; species Apteryx rowi. The sequence continues at coordinate 279,810 of NW_020450580.1, forward strand.
GTAGAGCCAAAAATACTCTACTGGTGTATTCCTGATTGGTTTATAACTGAGGGATAAAACGCTCCTGACTCGCCAGTCTGGCAAGCGATGCCTTTTTTTGGCTGGGGCTCCCTGGGGTATTATTTCTAGGCCTGTCTTATTGATGCTCTAGCTCTCAGCAAGCTTCCGGCCCTGCGGCTGGAAATAGGCCTTTGGGGATAACTGTGCAGGACAGTTACTGCAGAGCTAATCAGTCTACCTCAGCTCATGGCGAGTTACTGCTGGGGGGATGATAAACCAAAGAATGTCCTGCCTGCTCTGCCTTCCCTAACTTCTATGAAGGTGTCCAGTTAATACTGCTTAAAAGACGGAGTTCTAATTGGTTGGTGTTTGTGGAAAAAGTTACCCCAAAATGTTTAGCCTGTTCTTAAACTATGGGCAGAAGTTTGCCTTTCTGTAGCACTATCCCTAGGAAGACCTTTGCTCTCTTTGTTTTGTAGGTGGTGGCTCCAACCCATTTCAGCACTTGGAGAAGAGTGCGGTCTTGCAAGAGGTAAATCCTTAGCTCTCATTATGTACCCCTCGCCTGAGTAGAGTCCCTCCCTCTCTTGAGTAGGTCACTGGAGAACTTTAGCAAGAAAGCGGGGGTTTGTTCCGGTCCTGTTAGTACTGAAAGTAAACGGATAACACTTCCATTAATTCTTATTTTATTGTTGGAGGGAGGAAGGGAGGAGGTGGGAATGGTTTCTGTAATGATGTAAAGACTGTATACTGTAAACAGGAATAAAAAGGATTATCTGGGAAAGCTCACCCTAGCACAAGAAGAATGGGAAATTGGTCTTGGACACCCTGAATTTCTTGTAGATGACAAAGTTAGTGAGCAAGGTGTGGGCGGTTATCGAATAGTCTCTCTCTGATTTTGCTTTTAAAAAAATGCCTCTCTAAAATGTCTCAGTCCCTAGACCCTGCTGTTAATGCGTTATCTGTTTGCTTACAATATTGTGGATGGTGTTGGCTCTTGTTAGCCTTGTAGAGCTAGCTTGGATCTGGCAGAAGGGTAGTGTCTTAGCTGGTACATGATACAGGCTTGCGTGGGTAAAAGTGTGAGGAGGATTTGGCCTTTCAACCTTGATTGCACTTGGTTTGCAGTCCCCGGAAGAGACTATAGAACCAGCTGTTTAAAAGGGGGCCATGTTTAACAGGAATTGAGGAAAATCTGGTCTGAAGTCATTAAGAATCTTGCCATACCTAGCCCCAAATTTGTTGTTTCTATCAGCGGCCAAGACCAGACGAGACAGTGTTTGTTAAGGAGTGTCAGCGTCCTTGTCTGTGCTTTGTTTCCAGGCACGGGTGTTTAATGAGACTCCCATAAACCCCCGGAAATGTGCTCACATCCTCACCAAGATTCTGTATCTCATAAACCAGGTAATGCAGAGAAAAGAAAACAGGCTGAGAGTGCTTTTGATTTTAAAATTCTTTTTCTGTGATTAAATTTTACCTTATGAATAGCTGTCATGACTATATCCAATGAAGTCTTTCAGTAGCCAAAATTAGTGTGTCACTAAGTTAATATTTGCTTTCTTGGTGTCTAAGAAGTTCTGCAGGATGGAGAGAATAGGAGCAGGTAAGTGTGAAGAGATCAATGCCTATGATTTGTTTTCGCATGGAAATTGTTACCTTACAGCTCTGTGGTGACAAAGGTTGTTGTGAATCCAGCTCTTAGGGCCCACAGCTTTGGGGAGCTGAGGGCTAAGGACCAGCTTTGTAAAGGCATTTACCTGTCTAGTGGGGTACGTGTCTAACGGCCCTGGCTGGCTCTGAGTAGCCATGGCACCTGTAGGAAATGCAGCCTAAGCTAGGGCAAGGCAGCCTCTTTGTCATCCTTAAGGAAGCTGGCTTGTGCAGATCATGATCAGCGTTTCTTGCAACGGTGCTGAATAAAGCATCCTGTCACCTGCATCAGCAATTAAACCAACTTCAGCCATACGCTGGGGGAATCTTTCAGGTCAATATCGGGGTGCTACTCTGAAGGACGCTGGCAAGGAGGAGACCTCCACTGCTCCCAGCCACCTGTCCTCACACCTTCAGCAGGCACAAAAGCTCTTGTTGGTAAATGGGAATTCCTTCCTTCTTTCCCTTCTTCTAGGGGGAGCACCTTGGTGTGATGGAAGCTACTGAGTCCTTCTTTGCTATGACCAAACTGTTTCAGTCCAACGATGTAAGTCTGCCTATGTGTTTTGTGATGTATTTATCTGGCAGGACATTAAGTTAGCAGCAGTGTCTTATTCAGCCTTGAACCGTGTCTTTTTGCATGATCAGCTTTTCTGTCCTGCCTGGATCCAAGTGGGAAGAGAAGGATGAAAATTTAGAAACAGATCAGCTTTGTAGCCCTTCCTGGACCTCTCTGGAAGTTTAACTGAAGCATTCTCTGTCCTTAAGACAGATTCCTCCTCCCTATGAATTGCTGTTTAATTCTGAGGTTGTGCAATATGATACACTTTGTGCCCAACTTTAAAGGATCGTGTTTCCTGTTGATTGTCAATGACAGCATTTCCTGAAGGAGGCCAGGAATTAGTGCCCGACCAGCAGTATTGTTACTACCCCTAGTTTTCCCCCAAACCACAAGGCATTAAAGTCGTGAGACTGACTTAAAAATCCACAAGTTGGGGTTTTTAGAAGAGGAGTGGGATTTTGGGGGTTTTTTTGGTTTGTTTTTTGTTTTTTTGTTAGTGAATGTGATTCTTTTACATCTCTTACTTTCAGGAACTGCGGCTCTCATGAAAGGATCAGATACTTGATCTTCGTAATAAAATCATGGAAGCAGGGAAAACTGAGGCTTCTTCCTGTTTGGGATCCTCTCAACTAATGCCTGTCTTTCCTCTTTCCTTGCCAGCCGACTCTTCGCAGGATGTGTTACCTGACTATCAAAGAAATGTCTTCTATTGCAGAAGATGTCATCATTGTAACGAGCAGGTCAGTCACTCCCCTTTTCTTACTGTTGTGTTTCCGTGCTGCCAGTAACATCCCTCCAGCCTCTTGGAGATGACAATAGTCCCTGCTGAGCAGCGTGAAGATGGGAAATGCCATTGGTGAGGAAAAAAAAATCTCCTTTAAAAGAGGCCATTAAAATACAGACACTGAAATCCCCTTTTGCAAAAGGATGTTTGACTCCTGCTTTCCTATCTGAGTGTTTTGAGGCTTTTTGAAGGTTTTAGGTATACCAAGGCTTTCAACAGGTAGGAGAGGATTTACTGCTCCTGTAGCAGCGCTGGGTATGACTTCACTGTGGAACAAAATTCCTTCCACGAGTCTTTCCTGAATTGATCATCTTCCTGAAAGGCTGGTGCCGTATCGGGAGATAGGAGCATGAGGGATAGGGCTTGCTGAGGGACGAGTCCATGCAGCAGGCAGAAGCCAGTCCCAAAGGGTGATGTGATCACCTCCGTCCCCTCATAGACAGTCTCACGCTGATCAGGACCCTAGGGAACAGGCAGAAATGAGTGTTCAGCAAGGAACCCAAATGCTTCGTTTGCAAGTGCCTATGTGTGCGCTCCAGTTTTGTGGGTGATCAGGGTCTCCTGCAGCCTGCTGATGGGTCTGTAACTCAAGTACCGACCTTTCTCTCCTGCCTTCCCACGCTGGTGGGACTTGCCTGAGACCTGCACGTGCCTGCTTGGTGTTCAGCTGCGATCGTGGCTGCCTGCTGTTCTGTGTGCACTGTACGTGCACCTGAGAGCTGCTGGCCCAGGACTGCAGTATTGAGAGCTTCCTGTTTTCACCCAGCTTAACCAAAGACATGACGGGGAAGGATGACAATTACCGAGGCCCCGCTGTGAGAGCACTCTGTCAAATCACGGATGTAAGTGCTGCTTTTGTCTCGGGGCAGCCCTGGGCCCTTCGCCCTTCCCTGCCTCGTCCTCCCTTTTGCCCTTTCACACTCCCGACAACTTCCCTGTGTCAGCTGCTATTTCCATCTCCCTGCAGAGTACCATGCTGCAGGCCATTGAGCGCTACATGAAGCAGGCGATCGTTGACAAAGTGCCAAGTGTATCCAGCTCTGCTCTGGTGTCCTCCTTGGTATGTACTCCCTGCAGGATGTGACTGAGGGACAGTCAAGCTGGGGAACAGTTGTCTGTGGTGGGTCTGGACGTCTTGAGAGACTGAAATTGGAGCTGTCCTTTAGCAGAGGATGCATATGAGAGAAAAAGAAAGGAGAAGGAGAGAGAACAGTAATTTTTTTACAGTGCAATGTAATTGGAATGCAATTTGACATCAGTCATTTAACTCCTAAGTCTTTCAGTGCTCCACGTACAAAACAGCCCATCCTCTCCCCATGTCTGTGGAACGCTTGGAGACCTCTGGGCGGAGGTGTCCTGTAAGTAAAGCCCATGTGGTGGTGATACGGCGGCCTTTCTCCTGTGCAAGTCTGTGCCCGCACCGTGCTGTAGGTTGCGTTGCAGTGTTTTCTGCCTGTTCGCCGACTGAAATGATCACCGGTTTTGTCTGGCTGGCAGCGCCTCTTAGGAGCCCAGGCTGTTGCAGCAGGTTGCTGATGCAGCGACGCAGGATGAGAAGTGCCGAGGGCAGGCACTGCGTGAAGCAGCCAGCAGGGCTGCTACCGTCAGGACTAGCTTGTGCTAATAGAGAGGAAGGAAGCTTGCCCGGGGACCACCCGTGCCACACGTACCTAAAGCGGTGCCGTGGGGATGTGGGTTAGAATCCAGATTCAAGTGGCATTTCTGTGGTAGCAGCCTGGCTGAAGAGGTTCCCTCTGACCAGTGTGAAACTGTGGTATGTGTGGTATTTGTGTAGGTACTGTGGCACAAGACACTGCTGGTCCACCCCTTGTCATAGTATGTACATTCTTCCTCCCATTAACAAGGGCTCTGTAAGGAGCCTGAAGAGCTTTGGTCTGTTGTTTCCTTGTTAGAAGGAGATCATAAGCTCTCCATGCAAGTACTACGGATTTTTTGTATGTCTGTGTGATACCCGGCACAGTCCAATTCCAGCCATGGCACAGGCATTACTGCAGTGCTTCTTATCAAGCCATTTGCTTTGTCCACTGCATGCTAATATGGATAAGCAAACTAGGAATGTTTCTGCAGGTTAGGGCTGCATAGCTGTTGTTCCCTCTCTGTGAACGGAGGGACTGGTGCTAACTTTGTGGAAGGTGTTCGACCTCTTGAGGCCAAAGCTGTCATGGCCTAGTCTCTGCCTCCTGGTGCTGTCCTTGGTTTTTCCTTCTTGCTGTCTGTATGTGCTCTTCTGTAAGTTGCTGCCTCCAGCGCCCTCATGGGGAAGGCTTGTTTCCTCTGCGATTCCAAAAGTTTCTTCCGTCCTTCTGTCATGGGTTGCCTGTGGTTTTTGTCTCCCCCCAGCACCTGCTGAAGACCAGTTATGATGTGGTAAAACGCTGGGTGAACGAGGCTCAGGAGGCAGCTTCCAGTGACAATATCATGGTGCAGGTAGGAAACCTGGAGCAGCATGGAGCGTAGTAAGCAGCAGCTGGGGGTGGAACGATCTGCGAGAGCTCAGCTGGGCATCTCCAGGCCACATACGGGTGAAGGTATAAAGAGCACGCCGTGGGTTTGTGACGATCTGTTTCCCCGCACAGTATCATGCTCTGGGCTTGCTCTACCACGTGCGGAAGAACGACCGCCTGGCGGTCAACAAGATGCTCAGCAAGTTCATGCGTCACGGCCTCAAGTCACCGTTTGCCTACTGCATGATGATTCGAGTAGCCAGCAAGCTGCTGGAGGAAGAAGCTGGCAGGTGAGGGAGCTTCTTTGCCCTGCTGGAAGAATTTCCTTGGGTCCTGCTTCCATCTCTTCTTGCAGGGTCACTTGTCATCTCGTTGGGGGCAATTGTTTCTCTCTTTGAAGAGCAGCATGCAGCTTCTACCTTTTATTGTGGGTTAAAAGGCAGCACAGGAGATTGGAGATACTCTTGTGTTTTGGGATGGTTTATGAGGTCTTGTCTGTGTATGTGCTTGCACATCGAACTACTTCCCTGCTTTTCTTGCCTTGTTTTTGTAGCTGTTCTTCGTTCAGATAATCTGCTTTATTTTCCATGTCTTTTGTAACTACTCGGTTAACACGTACGCACTGTGGCTCCCTGGCGGACAGGACTCGTGGTGTACGGTGAGCCCTTCGTACGAGGGCTAAGGGAAGGTCCCTTAAGCCAGTAAGGCAGAGGGTGTCTTTACTTGGAGGGCAGTCCGAGTTCCAGCCTGAGTTTGCAGTGCGCTGCAAAACTAGGGGACGGTGGATTTACGGCTGCTTTTACCATTCCACAGGCTGTGGGACCTGTACAGTTTTGCTGCTGGACTCATCGTTTCTATTAGCACCTTTGCTGTCGTTCATTCTCGTGCTTTTTGTTCCTTAGCCGCGACAGCCCCCTGTTCGACTTCATTGAGAGCTGCCTAAGAAACAAGCATGAGATGGTGGTCTACGAAGCTGCTTCTGCCATCGTTAACCTGCCCAACTGCACCGCCAAAGAGCTGGCACCGGCCGTGTCGGGTAAATGTGGCACTCGCGGCAATGGCGAGGGAATTATGGGCCTGCGGTGGTGACACCTGCTGATTACCCTGAGAAGCAAGGACCTTGCGTAGTTGCAGGCTTGTAATGCTGCCGTATCCCCGTTGCTTTATGCTGCTGCTGAGAGCTTATGGTGTGTATGAATAGCTTTGCTCCTGTACAGGTGTTTGTCTGGTGTGCTCAGGTGTGGGTTCCTGGAGGGTTTTTGTTTCCGTCAAAGAGAGCTGATTTCTAACTAATAAATCTCCCTGCTTTAAACTTGAAGATAACTGTACAAAAAGCCAAGGTGTTGTGTGTGACCTCTCTGTGCAGGGAGGCCAGCCCTGGGAAAGGAACAAGGCATACACGGAAATGGAAAAGAGCATTTTAAATGGACTTAATAGAAAACATGACAAGGTGATGAGCTTGGCTTCCAAGAGAAGCAAAGGATAGCAGCAGAGTGGAAAAAGGGGGGAGATGGGTATGAGCTAGTTGTCAGCAGGGATGTGTGATGAAAGGGGGCAACAGGGAGGGAGGAAGCTGGTAAATTCAGAGTTACGTCTTAAACATGTTTCTAATTATCTTCTGCTTGAGCTGTCTCTGTTAAATCTCTTGCTTTAGGTGTGAAACCCTCTTCAATAATAGATTTCTAAACATCTACCTTTGTTGGTTTTCCCCCTCACAGTTTTGCAGCTTTTCTGCAGCTCCCCAAAAGCAGCGCTTAGATATGCAGCCGTCCGTACCCTCAACAAGGTAGGAGTTGTCTCTTGGGGACTGTAATAGTTTCTCATGCTTGGGGATGTGCAGGCTTCAGAAGAGAGAGGGAGCCAGACTGTGCGATGATTTAGTGTGAATAACCTCCACCCTGCCTTGGGCTAAAGCCTTACATTTCATTGCTTTCTGAGGGGGGAAAAAAACTCTCTAAGAACAGTTCAGAGAAGGAAAAACCAATTATGTTCCCAGGTCTCTATTAGAGTGTGTTGCTGGTATTATATGTTATTGTTTTCCTTTGTGAGCTTCCTGTGGTGAGGCAGCTCCTTGTAAAACAGGGATCAACCCTAGTGTCGCTTCTTGGCCTGCTCCATCACAGTCTTTGCCTGAGCTTTTTCCTTGCCCTTATCAGCTCTAAAAGGAAAAAGGAAGAATGGCGGTGTCTGTGTGGGAACTGCTGTGCTCCCACCCACAGAGCTGTTCAGCAGAGCTGAGCTAGCTGAATTTTTCTTGGGAGTTCATAGCTTTTTTTGCAGAATCTGAACCTTAATATATAGAGGAGAATGAGAGAGGAAAAAAATAGTGATCATTTGTTACTACTACTTCTCTTCCAGCAGCGGATACAATTCTGTGGGAGGAAAGAGCTTGTTACTTTAACCTTAGATGAGCTGTTTGTCTAAGATGACCCCTGCATACAGTCTGTAGCATTTATTTCAATAGTAAGGCATGAGAGCTCATAGAGGCTTAGTAGTTTTTGCCAGTGGGCCTTTTCCATATATTCAGTGAATTCCACTCCTCCTCCTCCTCTCTAGGTGGCCATGAAGCACCCATCCGCTGTGACTGCCTGTAATCTAGACCTGGAGAACCTTGTGACAGACTCCAACCGCAGCATAGCCACCCTGGCCATCACCACGCTGCTGAAAACCGGCAGTGAGAGCAGCATCGACCGGCTCATGAAGCAGATCTCCTCCTTCATGTCAGAAATTTCAGATGAGTTCAAAGTAAGAAAGTGGAGGGTGCAGATTCCTGAAGAAACCTCTTGTTCTTTGTCTGTGTTTGTGCGCACGCTCTGAAGCTCGCACAGAGCTCCTTCCAGCGCCTGGGCTGCAGAGTATCTGCAGGGAAGGGAAGAAGTTGAGGCTATCAGCCTAAGCTCTGCCTCAGTTGTACAGCTCCCGACTCCTAAGTCACAAGCTCTTTTCTGGGGAGAAATCCTCTGAGAATTAAATCTCTCTTTTTTTTTCCAGGGGGCAGAAGCTTTTGCTAGGGACTGACCAGTGCATAGAGATGAGTCTCCTCTAATTCCTAGGATTGTACTTTCTGGAACTGCATTTGTTGGATAAGTGAAAGGAAAATGATAGTTTCCAGGCTAGGAACCAGCACCAAATTGGCACAGTTCAGCTAGTTTTCTCATGCCTAATGAGGCAGAGTCCTCTTGTTTACTTGTCCCCTTTTCCTCCAGGTTGTGGTGGTGCAGGCTATCAACTCACTGTGTCAGAAGTACCCTCGCAAACATGCGGTCCTCATGAACTTCCTCTTCACTATGCTTCGGGAAGAGGTAAGTCTGCAGGGCAACTACTTTGTGTTCCTTGTATGTACTGCAGGACTGCACAGTGGCCTGCATCAAAATTTTTGCTGCTAATGCTGCGCAATAAGAGCCACTCCCTGCCTTGAAAGACTTGCAACCGAAGTGGTAGAAATGGCCAGCTACGCACAAGAGTTATATGCATACTGTCAGGCATTTCATTCTTTGATTTATTGGGGGAGTCTATTAACTCTCAAGTCAAATGCAGGCAACGGTGGATCTGTTGGCAGTTCATTTCTGTATCACGTTTGAAACAGCTTTCTTTTATACTTTGACAGCAAATTCCAAGAAGTTTTGTCTTGTATGCAAAGATTCAGTAACAACCTATTTATTGATGACACAGGACCACTTTTGTTCTGTTCTCTGTGCTGTGGCAGTAAAGGGATCACGAGTACCTATAACTATTCTCTGCGTTCAGTCAGACATTGAATTGCAGGACAGTTTTACAGAGGTTTTCCGAGCTCATTTCTGAATGAGCTAATATGCCTGCAACACAGCTGGCACCACTGCTTTGCCCTGACATCACTTTCTGCCAATTACAGCCTCTTGTTTGGGAACAAACCAAGGCCTCTCATTTCACTCTTCTGAAAAATGGACTGTTCCACTTTCCCAGATTTTCTGTGGGTGGATGATATCATTTTGAATGTGGTTTTGCAGTTCAAACCATTCTGTTTTACAGCTTTTTTTAAATCCAAAATAGCTCAAGAAAGATCCCCCAAATGCATATAATTGGCAGAGGATGGTGTGCAGTTTAATCCCCTGATGTGCAGCGAGGACACCAGTAAATAATGTCTGAAGATAACAGAGTATTAACTGCGTGTCAGGTTGCAGGGTCTGCCTGGGGAGGTATTGATCATCTGTCTTCCCGCACTAATAGGGCTATTTGCTGGGTCCTGCTGTGGCAGATATGATCCTTAACGTATTTCTCTTGTGATTCATCCTCAGTTGTCTGGTGCTAAAGGGGAGAGGGCTGGGTTTTTTTCTCCTCCCATGTGGCCGTTTTTATGAATTCATTCTAGCAGCACAGGGTGCAGAAGGAGATATAAACCCTTCAGGCTGATGGATTCTGTTACCCTCTCTAGAACTTGCTGGTTTTCTTCTGGGCTGCAGCCATTCTGGCAAGTGAGCTTCAATATTAATGGGTCCTCTGGGAGTAGAGAGGGTCAGAAGTGGGGGCAGCATTACTGCCCTGCTCCTTTCAAACACAGATCAGAAGCACTGGGTGTGAGTGACCTTTTCGAAGGAAGTCTTTTCCTGTCTGGCTAATTCAGAATCCCTAACCTGCTCTGAGTTTTCCAGCTGAGCAGTTCCTTATGCTCCCTAGGGCGGCTTTGAGTACAAGCGAGCCATCGTGGACTGTATCATCAGCATCATCGAGGAAAACTCGGAGAGTAAAGAGACAGGCCTGTCTCACCTCTGTGAGTTCATCGAGGACTGCGAGTTTACTGTGCTGGCCACTCGTATCCTTCACCTGTTGGGTCAGGAAGGGCCCAAGACCAATAATCCCTCCAAATACATTCGCTTCATCTACAACAGGGTTGTCCTGGAGCATGAAGAAGTCCGGGCAGGTAAGAGACAGACCTGGAAAGCTGTCTGCCCTATGACAGATCTTCAAGGAAAGATAGTGCATGAATACCTCTGCTTTTGAGGACTGTGATTTGGCCTGGTCCTGAGCAGATCTCTTTCCACGGTAAAGACAGTAGTTCCAATGGGAGAGGTAGTTTGCAGCTGAAAAATGGGGAGGGAGATGCAGTGACTCTATGAAACTGGACAGTGAAGGTTTGCAGGCGCTCTGCTCTAATGCATCTGCCTCTCTCTGGTCACAGTAAGGCTTTATACTAGTGCTAGCATCTCTGATGTGACATTTGAACAAGGCCAGGAAAGAGTGGAAACTTCATGTGCTTTCTTTGCTTCCTAATCCTGTTTTAATGGCTGATGCTACAGGTGCTGTAAGTGCCCTGGCTAAGTTTGGAGCCCAGAATGAGGAGATGTTACCCAGTATCTTGGTGTTGCTGAAAAGGTGAGTTGTACTGTTTGCTCTCAGCCTTTCTTGTCAAGTACCAGCCTCAGAGTTTCTCAGCATCCTGGGTGAACACCTCTGTTCACTTGAGAGCGCTTGGCAGCATCCCCATGTGTGTCCTGTCTCTTCTAGCTGTGAGTCTTGAGAGGGTGCAGCAGGTACCTGCAATCTGTGGTGGGATCACTGCTGCATTCAGTGCCACAAAGCGGATGTGAGAAGCCAAGTGCGGTGGATGATTGCTCCTCTAATATAACAGCCAGTAGATTGCTGGTTGGTGTAAGCCACCTGTAAGGTGGCTCAGTCACCTCGATTCATTCATGTGGATTCTGCTGCCTTGCACTGAGGCAGTTTTTATACTTTCCTCTCAGGTGTGTAATGGATGATGACAATGAAGTGAGAGACAGAGCCACCTTCTATTTGAACGTTCTGGAGCAGAAGCAGAAAGCCCTCAATGCTGGCTACATCCTGAATGGTAATGCAGGAAGTCCTCCAAACAAACTTGTCTCTTTCGTGATTTGACAGCTGAAGAAGAGCGCTGGTGTTGTCTGTGGTTTCACTGATCTGTCCTGTCTGTCCCCAGGTCTGACAGTGTCCATCCCTGGCCTGGAGAGGGCTCTGCATCAGTATACCCTGGAGCCCTCCGAGAAACCCTTTGATCTGAAATCCGTTCCTTTGGCAACAGCTCCTATCACTGAGCAAAGAGCAGGTGAGGAATGGTCCTCCAAATGCCGGTTGAAACTGCTAGTAACCCCCTAGCAGCTCCAACCCCTTTGAACAATAGGCTGCACTGGGCCTGCTGAGAATTGCTGAGCTCTATCCTATTTGAATTTTATGGGATTGTATCTTCTGTAAAGTATAAGGCTGGCAAATCTCATTGCTCCCACATTAGGGTTTCAGTTTAGTCCAACTGCTAATAATAGTAATAGCTGGTAATCCTCACTGAAGCTATTGCAGTTGCAGATATATTTGGGGCACTAAATATGGGTGCCTAGTCCATAGCAAGGTGAGAAATGAGTTCCCTTTCTATCCTTAGCCAAATCCCTCTCCGGACATTGATCTGTTTTCCAATTTAGTCTTTTCTTCACCTTCAAACCTTTTGATTTTTTTTTTTCCCTTACAGAAAATGCCCCTGTTGCCGTAGTCAAACAGCCAGAGAAGGTGGCAGCAACACGGCAAGAAATATTCCAAGGTAAGCTGAGGCAAGGCCTCTCCTATGCATGTGGGGAAGAACAGCATGGCCAATTCTTGCTGAGCCTGCCTAACCCTTCTAGCCTCTTCCCATCTCCCCCCGGGGCTTCCAGCATAGTCAGCCCTTCACTCCTGGGAGGTGGGGATGCTTGGAGTCCTGTCTAGCTTGCAATAGGTGTGGGCAAATGGTGACTCTATCTTTCACTTTAAAAGCCCGTACTGAACACTTAGGGATGTTTGATGGATAGTTCCTTGCTGAAGCAGCTTCTGGCAGCTTAGCTGAGGCCTTTGAATCTCTGCTACTGCATTCCTGTGGGCTAGGGAAGGCAATGGTTTCTGTGATCTCTGTTTCAGAGCAACTGGGGGCAATCCCAGAGTTTCGGGGGCTGGGCCCGCTCTTCAAGTCCTCCCCAGAGCCTGTTGCCCTGACAGAGCTGGAGACGGAGTACGTGGTTCGCTGCACCAAGCACACGTTTGTCAGCCACATGGTGTTCCAGGTGGGTAGCTATGGGCGTGCAGTGCTGAAAGAGGATTGGAAAATAAGCTCCTGGCTAGTTAAGAAGCTTCCACGGGGAAGAATTAGCTCAGTGATGTCTGTGTTCAAAGCATGTCGCTGCAAGGAGTCCTTAGTTTCTCGTACAGGGCAGCAAAGCCCCAGTGAAAATTACTTGGGGAATGTGTATTTGTGGCTGTACAGTGTACACGCACACAAGCAAAATACGAGTCAGGCCAGCACTAGATGGGGCTGTTCTCGTTGAGTAGTTGGTGAGGGGAGCTGTGTTCTTTTGTTAGGGTCCCCAAGCTTATGCTTCCAGCGTGAAAGAGTGAAGCTTGCTGTATCTGAGAGGGTGAAAAGGTTATCCAAGAAAGGCAGGCGGTGGGGGAGAGCTCTTCATCCCCTACGTTTTAGTTTAGCTGTTGTAGTATAGGTGCTTGTTTCTTTGCGGCTTGGCCTTGGACGCATCACGCTCCTGCTACATGTGAGAAGCCAGGGTTGATGTACGCAGTCTCTTTGCCTGGGCCTCAGGGAGCTCGGGGCGCAGTGAGTCCTACACTAGGCTGTGAGCAGTAGTGGTGTGTCCTTAGCCAGCTCCTTCCTCAAAGCCTCAGAACTGCTCACATGGTCCTTGTAGGAGCTGGTCTTTATCTCCCTTGTCCCTCCACCAGAAGCAAATGTATAAGGTTAAGCGGCTTGTCATTGTAGCAGGGTCAAAGTCTAAAGAGCAAGTTTAGACTTGCTGAAACCAACAGGCTTGCAGAAACTTGCTCAAACTGTGCCTGGTTTGAGCCGCTCAGGGGACTGCCTTCCCATCTGCTGTGGGGCACTGCAGCCCTGCAGCATCAAGTGAGAAGCGGTAGGCAGCACAGCAGGAACGCTTCCTTACCGCAGAGAGTTAACCTGGGATTATCCTCCTGCGAGAAAGAAAGACAAAGTGCACTTGGAGGAAAAAGTTCCAAATTAATTAGCAAAGTGAAACGGGCAGAAATTGATACAACCCTGCATTTGCTGCATTTGTGCTTCTGCCTGGCTAGCGGAGGTCGGGCGTTGGATAGTTGTGTGTTCATTTGTTTTAAATGTTATCTCCTACAAAATGTTTGCAGGAGCACTGGAGTCCCCTGCAAGTTTTTGCCTTCTCACCTAAAGCATTCAAATGCCAATTGCTGTGTGACTAAACTGAAACGCGTGAGCCCTACGACTAGCCAGCCGATAGTGAGGTCCGCTGTTGAAACACAAAGAGCTGGGAGTTCGCAAGTTGATGCAAAGCTCCTGCTCTGCCTCAAGTGTCTGCTTTTAGATCCATTGCTAGCAGCTTCAAGCTTTTGCTGTTCTCCCCTTCCCTCTGTAGTTTGACTGCACGAACACCCTGAACGATCAGATCCTGGAGAATGTCACAGTACAGATGGAGCCAACAGAGGGGTATGAGGTCATTGGCTATGTACCTGCCAAAAGCCTGGTGTACAACCAGCCGGGTACCTGTTACACGCTGGTGGCACTGTCTGAAGAGGATCCGACAGCAGGTAAACTGTTTGTCCTCTGTGTTTCCCTGTCATCCCTCAAGTTAAGCGTACCGTCTTGCTCACACCCCCGCACGCTCTACCTTATTTCCTAGCCAGGTATTTTGGCCTGTGTGGGGGTGCAGCCCCCAGTGATACTGAGCGTGACTTCTCCTTGTTCTTTGAGGACTGTCAGGCCTCTGTTCTTCTCTCCTGGTTCCCTTGTCCTGTAGCATTGCTGAATCAGGCTGTGGGACCTGGCAGATGAGCACTCAGCTCTGCCGAGCTCTCCGTGCACCCTGGCAAGGCCTTTGGCTTGTCTAGTCTTTGTGTTAGCGTATGGGCAGGCTAATACTTTTCTGCCTGGCAGTGGAGTCCTGCGAGTGCCCGGATGCTATGATTAGCAAAGGAATATTTCAGATAAATGGGCGGAATATCAGGGGAGCCCATTTGAACTTAAAATCACTCATTTGTTATTGCCCAGATGTGAACCAGACCCTCTCCGTGCTTCCGTCTCCCTGGTTTTTGTTCTGGGCCTGCTCACCTGTGCATGTGCTGCTGTTCACCCTGCAGTGTCCGTCTTCTCAGAGATTAGCTGTCTCTTCCTCTCCCAACTGTGTGGTATTAGTCAGCTGCTGTCCTGCAGTGCATAGGTGGTTTAATTTCAGAGATACATGAACTGGTCCCTAGATAGACATCTTGCCTCCTTCATAAGGTGCTGGTGGAACATGTGTAATTAGTATTCCCAACACAACTTGAGATTTGTCCATAACAGCATTTGATCTTAGGATCATGATATTCTACAACCTTCATCAGCCTGTCTTTATCGTTATTTACTAGCCTTACTATTGCAAATAGATTTCTTGTGCTTGAGAGAGAGAAGCTGTGAGAGAGCCCTCCCAAGGTCACGTGCCAAGTTGGTGTCGCTGACAGTGAGGGGGAGAACCCAGCTGCCTCGAGTTTCCCAGCGCCTGTTCTGCCGCAGAGAAATGCGGACCTGGTGGTAACGTGAGCTTTGCCTTTGCCTCCCCCTCCTTCCAGTGGCCTGCACATTCAGCTGCATGATGAAATTCACTGTCAAGGACTGTGATCCAAACACGGGTGAGACGGACGACGAGGGTTATGAGGATGAGTATGTGGTAAGGAGCTAGGCTTGTATCCGATCATGGAAACTGCAGTTGTTTTGAGGGGGGTTTTGTGATTTCTAACTCCTCTGTGCCTGGTAGCTTGCCTTGCAAGCAGTGATGCGACCACTGACATTGCTGTGGACAGAACTACTTGGAGAGGGGGTTCCTGCTGTCTCTGTGACATCTGTCCCAGGGAACTTGGGGAGTTTGTTTTGTATCATCTGGAGTATCCTCCCATTGATGCTCTCCGGGCAGATACCTAGCTGTGCAGGATACCCATGTTTTGGGAGGCTGCGGTGTGTCCTCCAGGCTCGGCTTGCTGTGCCTTAGCAGCTCTGGCAATGGCACAGTCCCTTTTGTGGAGACGGAGGGCTTTTGGCCATCTCTTGCTCTCCATGAGTTGCTCTCTGTGGTGGCACCATTAATTGCCTGCCAGCCTGGCTGATACAGGGTTTTTTTTCCATCCCTGTGCTGGGGAAGGTGGGGCTTCTCCCTCCCCAGGCACTGAGACTGAGAGCACCGATCCTGTGAAAGCACCTCCATTCCAGGCTCTGCTGTTTCCAGACAGGCTGTTTTACCACAGAGGAAGAAATTAAACTTGTGCTTGCTCAGAAACTGAGACTGCCTCACAGAGGCAGTGGCGTTTACCCTCCGGAGAGGAAAGGATGTTCTGACCCAACCTGAACCTTGCCCTGTTAGCTCCAGAAGCTGTTTTCTGTGCGTTGCCTGTCACCACTGCAAGATTGGGGACACTGCTGTGCAGTGAGTCACTGAGGACACCGCATTCTCCCAGAAAGAGCAGGGGAGGGTTTTTCCAAAGGAACCTGCAAGGTTAATCTCTCTGTGCGCCTCCCACATCGCAATAGCCAGGGCATTCAAGTGATGTTTAAACAAACTCTTCCATCTGTTTCAACACAAAGCAGGAGGAGATTCTTTCCTGCAGCGACTGCTGAAATGAATGCAGGCTGGTGTCTGGTCAGCTCTAGCTCCGACTGCTCTTAGCTACATGCCCTGGAGGGACAAGCCCGGGTCTGCCTTGCACAGATGTAGTCACAGCAGCAGGTCAGCTAAGCCAGCACACAGCGTTAAGTGATAGCAAGTACCTGACAGTGTCTCACTGTACTTTATCAGCCTCCAAAACGATGGGCCAGAAAGGCAAAGTACAAGCTTGTGTGTGTTCCAGGGAACATACAGATCCGTCTGAGCAGCAGCAGCTGTTCCTTAGTTTTTGTTTTGTCCTCTGTTTTGGATGTTTGTCCAGGGCTTTGATCTTTTTCCGGCCAAGAGCTGTGCTCAGAATGGGAACCTGCTTTGTAAATCCTGGAAATGAAAGACCCAGTGGCTTTCCTAGGTCAAACAGTTGCTCATCCACGAGTGTTGTTCGCTCAGGCAAGCTATAGCAGGGGCAGGGCTTGCTCAGACATATTCATGAGCGGAAGTGGAGCCCGTCTCCTACATTTGCCTGACCTCAGGGAATCAAGTCTAAAGCTCACTCTGGAGAGAGCAGGGTTAGGAACAGCCGTGTTTTACTCAAACCTCTTCTCGCCATCAGCTTGAAGACCTGGAGGTAACTGTGGCTGATCACATCCAGAGAGTTCTGAAGCCAAACTTTGGAGCAGCCTGGGATGAAGTGGGTGATGAGTATGAAAAGGAAGAGACCTTCACTTTATCCACTATTAAAACCCTCGAAGGTAAGGGGGTGTCTGTGCCCCGCAGAGCTCCTAACGTTTGTCTCCCACCAGGAGGCAAAGTCCAGAGTCAGAGCTCAGAGGAAGTCTGGCTCAGTTTAGATCTCTCACAGAAAGACTAATGGGGCAAAACCCTTTGCAAGTAACTTCACTGCAGCCAGTGAATGCAGAACATCAGTTAACTGTGATTAAAAAGTTAGTTCAGATTTTGCAAAAAGAATGAGTGTTCTGGGCCCTTTGGAGACCAGGCTAGGTTGTGGGAAGCAAGAGAACATCTTGCTTTGTCTCTCGCACTCTACCTTCCCAGGCAGATAGACCATGATTCAGCTGTGAGCTCCCACTTTCATTCTGTGAAAGGAGGAGATGCTCCAACCTTGGGATTCAAGAGCGGGAAAAAAAGATGCAAACAGCAAAAAACATGAGGTTGGTGAGCAGGTTCATGTTGTAAACCCTTTTCTTTTTCATCACATATTACAGATTCAGTTTGACCTTCCTGAAAAGCCTGTAAGAACTCAGCCCTCTTTGATGGGCTCAGACTTAGAAAGGTGTCCTTGTCCTATAGCCTTCCTTACACAGCACCTTGGGCTTGAAATACCCTTCCGGAGACCTTTTCAAATTCCTCCTGAAGACCTGTGTCTCCTTCCTTCTGCATCTGTCTCCAAATAACTAAGCTGTTTGTCAGGGCTGTGCAGTAAGTGTGCAGCCAGCTGCAGTCTCCTACTTCTGTTGTCTGAGTCATTCACCCTCCTGTTTCTGTTGCCCCTGCAACTTTGTTGCATCAGATTCAGAATTGCCATGTGGGGTTTTTTTGGTTGCTTTTACATCCCCCGTGGCCTCTGAAAACACAACGCTGGCCAAGGATATGTGCCTCTCGGGACAAGGAGCATGAACTCTAACATACAAGAAGCATACCCTTAAATGCTGTTAATGTGTCCGTGTCAAGACACTCATGACGTTGAGCCTGTGTTACTTTTTTTTTCTTTTAACAGAGGCAGTCAGTAATATTGTGAAGTTCCTGGGGATGCAGCCCTGTGAGCGATCAGATAAAGTGCCAGATAACAAGAACTCTCACACACTGTACCTGGCAGGTGAGCTGCGGGGCGAGAGCTCTGCTCAGATCCCAGGTCTCTGGGAGGTTGCACAGAGCTGCCTGTTACAAATCAGGGTAGGAGTTTATGATTTAGCCCACTGAGCTCTGGGGAGGATTTAGAGGCTTGTCCCTGCCATGGTTTCTGTCCCTTTTAGGGCAGCTGATATTGGGCAGCTGATATTGGGATGAGAAGAGGGTGCTGTTGGGGTGGGGAGGTGTTAGGATCAGCTCTGGGATCATCTGGAATTTACTGTCTTCATGACTGGTGGCATCCTGTTTTGGATTGAGCCTGTGGGGAAAAGGGCAGCAGCCTTGACATCAAAATGCATGTGAACTGCAGGTGAGTGCCTGGGTAGTCAGCGAGAGGAGCGCCTGGATCTCTTCTCAACCAGAGCTTATTTTAAACGTAGTTTTCATGAGGTTTACAGTAGCAGGAGTCCCAGGTACATTGTAATGATTGACTGATGGGTTTTCTTGGCCTCCTGATGGGGATTTACTGGACTACGCATGCAAAACCTGCCCTTGCAAAACAGCACTGTTCATTTTAAGCTCTTAGCAGGCAGGGGAGGGGCAGCTTGCAAGCAAACCACCCCTTCCCTCTTCCTTCCAGGTGTGTTTCGGGGAGGCCACGACCTGCTGGTACGGTCCCGTCTGGTCCTGACCGACACTGTGACAATGCAGGTCACAGCCCGCAGCTGCGAGGAGCTCCCCGTGGACGTAATCATGGCCTCCGTTGGATAGGCCGCTGCTCGTGGGACTGTCCTGCCACCCGGCCCCCACGGGGGCAATGCTTCTTTCTCTCTGGCTGTGGCATAGGGGTCACATTCACTACAGCAGCTTCTGCCTTCTCTTCGGGGTAATTAGGACATGTTTGGGGGGGTCTGTCTATAAAATAACCATGTTTTTAAGGCCTGATTTTAAGGAACAATTCACTCTGGCTCTAGGGTTGAGGGTTTCGTAGCCGGTTGCCAGATCCGCACGTCCCTTTTTTCCCGTGACGCCTCTTCTGCCCGTTTCTATCGCGGTAGCTGTGTGAGCCCCCCGGTAGCGAGGGGAGCTGGGACGCCAGAGCGGCGCCGCCGCCCCCGCTCCGTTTTACGCCTTTACGAGACCTCAATAAAGGAACGTTGTTGCTCTTGGCTCTCTGGCTGCTGCGGCGCTCCGGGACGGCACGGGACGGGCCCCGCTCCGGGGGGCGGCGGGGGGCTCCGCG